>NC_079168.1:80185439-80377939 GCF_947568905.1 Ostrea edulis
CCGCTATCTGTTGTGTTTCAATCCCCTCCCCTCCCCGCATCCAGTGAACATTAGAGGTCCTCGCTAAATTCTTTCTTCTAAGAATACAGTGCAATCAGGCCCATTTGATGCTTTAAATAAACAGAAGAGGCGTTCCGAACATCATCGCCGCCACCGTTTTAAATTCCGTCCATATGCAAGAATGCTCGAGATGTTCCTACCATGAATTCCCCTCCAGAGTGCTCGTGCTGCTTCGCGCTTCTAATGACTCCTAGATAACCCGGGTGATAACCGCGTACGAGAAAAAAAATGACAAAGTTCGGTGCACTCGGAGAAGCAAAGAGATGCACTCTTTTAAGTGGATCTATTTTGTTTACAGGTATTTGTAAGGAACTGCGTAATCATGAACATGTCTGTAAATAAATAATAACTAAACAACTTCATTGTTTACTGTTTACATGTATAAATTTCGCCATCCTCCGCCTATGTGTGTTGAACGGAAAATATTGACCGCACACTCCGGATGAAACGGAAATTGTCGTCATACCATACAATAATATACTTATACAGAAGGATGAAAAATATATAATAGAGTGGATTCTTCATATATAAGAAGACGAAGAAATTTTGTGTCTAAATCGGGAATCCAGTACCCTAATGTAGCATGTATGACATCGCCATTCGAGATTTATGATCCACCTCTCTCACATTTTGGAATATATATTTGATTGATTTATATTTTTCATTGACTGTATAAGCTTACTTTATCAGGCGATGCCCTATTTGTTAAACAGGGCGACGGTCTTAGTAATAATATTTTCAATAAACTTGTCAGACATCAATATTTGAAGAAGTTTACATGTTTGTGAAATATACTAGCTAGATAAATCAGCGAATTCCGCAACCCTTCTCTGTTCTGACACTGTGCACTGCTAATGTAATCCAATTAGGCGCCAGTTTAAGCAGTCAAAAATTGTTCATGAATCAGACCACACCCATTTAAAACTTACAATACACGAGATAGTTCCCCGAGTTTGTGATAGCATTTGCTACAAACTGACGACTGTGTAACGAGGCCGGACTATTGACGTCATCTGTTCCTGAAATACGTCAAAAGCCCACTGCGAAGGAATACAAGAACCCCAAAAATCAGAATTGGTCCGCCAATGACGTCACAGGTGACATTTCTAATGGTGAGCCACCTAAAGTTTTCATCAAGTTTTTCTCTCGAATTAATCATCATTAGCATTCATTTAACTTAATCTGCAGCCAATCAGAATATCATAAAAGCATATAACCTCCGTCATATACAGCTAGCACTAGTTTACAAGAAATTTATCTATATACAATATCATATTGATTTAACTACTGTTGACCTCATTTACGCAATTCACAATACAGATTCTGATTTTTCATATTATCAACGTAAATCAATATATTTTACCGATTCCATGAAAATCACCTTAAAAAGACAAAAGCAGGTGCCTCAGCTTGACGAATTGTTTTAATACGTTCCGAATGGAATCATGAATATTTATGCACCACAAGTTAACTGGTTCCCGTACGAGAAACAAAAGATGACAATCATGGCGAGCTGGTCCTGTTTAACGTGGTTTAAAACATGGTTTTAATTTCATGTTTTATTCTGGTTTTAATGTTTGTATCGGTATAATGAAACAGTTAAAGTATATCATTGAGGTAGTCTGTAAAATTCCAGTTCCCCGGCAGTCATCCTATTTTCCAAGACGTAGTCTTGTTCTCCGTGAACAGGGATCCTGTTGACTCCCTCAATGACATACTTTAACTGTATCCTGTCACAACACAAGAACAAAACTGTTACAACATGTACACTTTGATGTGTTCAAACAACAATGTATAACTCACAATGTCCCAACTACAAATGTGTAATGTTCAAACTTCAATGTTTAAACCGCAATTTCAGCCCACATTGTTCAAACTACAATGACCTGCCTACAGTACACAGCCCACAATGTCTAAACTACAATACACAGCCCACAATGTCTAAAATACAATACACAGCCCACAATGTCTAAACTACAATACACAGCCCACAATGTCTAAAATACAATACACGGCCCACAATGTCTAAAATACAATGTTAAGACCACAGTGCAAAGCCTAAAATGTTCACACTACTAATATCAAGCAAAGTATCAACCACAAATCATTCCAGCGATCAAGATCTCATGTGGCCTGTGTTGGAATCCACGACCTACCGGAAGTGAGCAGTCTACCGACCGAACTATCGCGACAGTGGACATGAATAGGGTATATCCACTTGACTTAATCTTAAAATTGCTATGCTCACCCTGGTTTCATGAAGACTCTGCCAAAATGAATGTTCGCATGCAGGTCCGTCAACACGTGTTTCAAAAGATCCTGAAACAGTAGAAGAATCCAATAAATGCTTATTCCTAGTTTTAACTAGAACTGTCCAAACACGATATAGTCTTTAATTTGATGTCTGAAAGGAAAGGGTTCTCCAGATATTGAGTGGACAGTATATATCTTCGTCCAGAGTGGATTGACCATTGATCTTTGACCATGTGACCCCAAAATCAATAAGGGTCATCTACTCCTTAAGATGTACCAGTGTAAGGAGTTTGACGTCTGTCAAGCAAATGGTTCTCAAGATACTGAGCGGACAAGACGTGGTCTACAGACCGACCGACCGGCAGGTGCAAAACAATACGACCCCTCTTTTTCAAAGGGGGTATAACAATCTGTTGACGGAGTGTATAATAATTACGTCTTGTATAAAAAAGCAAAGTCCAAAATTACAAAGTTAAATTATTTTGTGAATTATAAATCATAAAACTATAAACATCTTGATATCTTGCATTACCTTCTCACCCATTGAAACTCCACCAGACGTAACAATGACGTCACACTTGCATAACGCGTCCGTCAGTTTCAAAAGTAAAGCACAAGTGCTGAAGAAAAGAGAAACAAAACATGTAATTGCCACTGTTAATGCCAAATAAGTTAATTGCTTTAAGAATAACAAGTTTACTATTCCTGATATTCAAGTAGACTGGACCATAAATGAACGTCATGTCTATTTATAACCCTTACGTGTCTTCCGCTATCTCTAGGTCAACGACAGGAAATCCATGTTCCTGTAGCTGTGAAATGAGCGTAGTTCTGTTGCTGTCCCTTATTTTTCCTTCTTGGAGGACTTCAGCTGGCTCAAGCAGCTGTAAAGGAACGACTCTCGCTATCATACTTACTATCATCCATACGACAGCCATTAGTAAACCACAAGAATATAACCCCGCCTATGATCTACAGAGAACTTTTACTAAGGCTTCATATTTGGAATATTGTTATACATGTAATTCCATAAAAAAAGTGCTATAGTGATTGAGCGAGAGAACTGTCCTTGTATACGGTTGTTCATTGCTCAATTAAGTTAGTTTGAACCCCATTAGACTTATCATAGTTTATTTTCAATACCTTTCGAAGAAGCCTTCCTGATAAAATATACATTGGCAGAAGATGTGATACCTCATTTCCAGTTGACATGACTCCAACAACCGGAAGTTTATAACACGTCACTGTAGTTGCTCCAACTGTTGCTAGTATTCCCAATTCCGATGGTCCAATCTTCTGAAACTTTTGTAAAACTTTCTCGCCTTTTGCTATGTCAGAACCAACTGGACTAAACAATAGAGAACTCATTCATGGATACTAGATAAAATGCTGCTTATAAGTAGGTACATTTTACATTAAATATGTGTCAACAAAATTTGAAATGCTTAACTGATACAACATTCTTTTTTTTTTTTAAATGTTGAAACTGAAAACTAAATATTCATAAGTAAAATGAATACAATTTCCAGTATGGAATGTAATATATTCTCATGATTTCTCAATTAAGTCCAAAATGGTGAGGAAATCAAATAGGGATGGGTAATATATTTCAACTTTTGAACATCATAGAAAATTTACAATTCTCTTATATATCAGGAATTTTATATTTGTACTTACAACAACCAAATTAAAGCAAAAAATATATCAACCTATGCATCCATTTTTATTTATCAAGTGTCCTGAAGTGAAGTTCGTGATCTATTTGGTAAAATGTCTTTGGCTGCAGTGCTTTTATAACGAATCATATAATGGCTGAACTTTTCCAGAAGATCGAAGAATTAAATCAAAACGCAGTGGCTTGATGACTGAATCGATCCCATTAATGACTATAATACCACTAAGTTAGATTTAAACAAGATGTGTTTGTGAAACAAAAATGCCTCCGATAATGGCCAATTCCAAAGATGGCCAAGGTCACAAGGGCAAATATCTTGGTACCAGTAGAAAGATCTTGTCAAAAGAAATGCTCACGTATAATATGAAAGCTCTAATATTTACCATTTAGAAGTTATAACCAATGTAAAAAAAAAAATTAAAAGTAAGTTAAACGTCAAGGTCAAAAGGTTTAATACCAACGGAAAGGTCTTGTCACAAGGAATACTCATGTACAATATCAAAGCTCTATCACTTATTGTTCAAAAGTTATTTGCAGGGTTAAAGTTTTCAAAAAGTAGGTCATACTCCAAGGTCAAGGTCACATGGTCAAAAATATTGGTACCCACGGAAAGGTCTTGTCACATGGAACACTCATGTGAATTATCAAAGCTCTATCACTTACTGTTCAAAAGTTATTAGCAAGGTTAAAGTTTTCAAAAAGTAGGTCAAACTCCAAGGTCAAGGTCACAGGGTCAAAAAATGTTGGTACCCATGGAAAGGTCTTGTCACAAGGAATACTCATGTGAAATATCAAAGCTCTATCACTTACTGTTCAAAAGTTAAAGGTTAAAGTTTCAGACAGAGTGACAGAATTACAGATTTACAGACAGGGCAAAAACAATATGCCCCCCGATCTTCGATCTCGGGGGCATAAAAATATGCATGGGTTGCAACTCTGACAAAAACTATGAACAAGGAAAGGTGGAGATAACGAAGGGTGGTCAATCTCAAAACCCCTTTATGTAATACAAAATAAAGAGTTGGACATAACAGAGGTGTGATCAGGTGCCTAGGAGGAGTAAGCATCCCCTGTCGACCGGTCACAGCCGCCGTGAGCCCTATATCTTGATCAGGTAAAGGGAGTTATCCGCAGTCAAAATCAGTGTGCCATGAACGGCCTAATAATCGGTATGAAACACGCCAGACAGCATTTGACCCAATGATAGGCTGTATTGGCAAACAAGTGAAGACAACGAACAGTGATCGATCTCATAAATCCTCTAAGGAATACAAAATGAAGAGAAAGGCAAACACAGACCCCTGGACACAACAGAGGTGCGATTAGGTGCTTAAGAGGAGTGTACATCCCCTGTTGACCGGTACTAGTGCCCATTACAAAGCCTACACTAAAGGAAGCCTTTCTCAAAATAATCAGATTGGTTTACACACTTTTACGTTATACACTCCATTTCCGCCTTACGGTGTCCTTTCTTCCTGCAGGTAAATCAATCTATACTGTATAAACAGAATTTCTTCAGTTTCTTCAGAATGATCCCTTATTTATCTCTATAAGCCCTTATAGTAAGATACTCACCGAATATCTTGTCCTTTTGTCGGGGCCTCCATGATCTTGATTTCTAGTTCCGTTCGGCCGCCGTCCTCCTCTCTGACCAAGATCGTGTCCTCTACCTGAACAACAGCGTCTGCGCCGACCGGAAGTGGGGCCCCTGTGTTGATTCTAACACAGAACCCCGTGGCCACAGTACCTCTAGGCTGCAATGGGTTGTATAAAACAGACGCTTACGTTTTAATTTCTAAAACGCTGAATACTAAGCCTTAAACGATCATGAAAAATATTCTCAAACTGGCAAATGCTCATAATTTAGAAATTCAGATAGCTAAACCAGCTAGGCTAGTTAAAAATACCGGGGTATGCTTTTCATGAACATAGATATTCAATATTGCAATCTTATTTAGGGAATCACTGTCTAGTTTAAGTGATTAATATGGAAAACCTGCTAATTTCCATAAAGACGAATCCGTTCAAAAAAATGCCATTGTAGTTAATCGTCTTACATACATGAACATAAATCAACTAGACGGTGATTCTTTATATTCATTTTTTAAATAAAAATGAAAATATAAAATCAACATATCAAAAATAATAGAAATGGAAATACAAAGGGAATTTCAAGTTAATTTCCATAGTCTCCGCCCAGTGTTGCTGATTTGCATGCAAGCGAAACATTTACATGCTGATGTAGTATTTGGAGAAACTAACACACTGGAGATTCAAAGGGTTATCACAGAGAAAACAGTTGGAAATGTAAACATGTCGATTTCAACCTTGACTCCCGATATCAGTGAATAATTCTGGAAGGGACGTAAAACAAACACATCAACTTCAAATAAGAGTTTTATCTCGAGCAAGCAGGTTATTGAAGAATCAGAACGACTGGTGTACCATGAGCCTCACGTGACCACATTCATCATATTTACATTTCCAATGACTTTGCCTTTGATACCTTTACAAATTGTAATGATTGCCATTTCCTCATGAATGTGCTGCAGGTTTGAACAATGCGCGTAAAAATCTTGTTTATTTCAACGACTGGGAATTCCGAGCGAAATGCAAGTAGAACGTAAATAAAAAAAAAAATCCATTCATTTCTTAAATACATCACTAAATGCAAGAAAGTAGTCATACAAAATTTAGAGATAAATAGATTATTAAAGAAAATCAGTGATCCGTATAGCTCGTCATAGCTGAAGATGAACTTAAGATTAAATAAAGAATGTAGAGTTCTATCATTTGAGGCAATAGGAGGTTGGGTTGGACCCAAAAATTAGGGATTTACAGGACTCTAAATGTATCCTCTAAATATTAAACAAGACGCCCATAGGTCATGTCCCTTGTATGAACAGTTGCGTGATTACATGTAAAAACACAGCCCTATTCTGGTCACGTGATCTATTGCCATCAGTTTTCGTCCTTCATCGAACGTCCGTCTTGTGAACAATTGGGCCAATGATTACTATACATGACACGTTTCATCTAAAGAGAAAAGATGAAGATAAAGAAGCGTGATCCTAGAGAATACAAAATTAAGAGGGCACACGGATCCCTGGAAACACCAGAGATGAGATCAGATGCCTAAGAGGAGTAAACATACCGTGTTGGCCGGTCACACCAATATATGCATAATATATACACAATGTAAGACATCTTCAGCAGTGATTTTTTTCTTTAGTATAAAGATAGTATCTTGTTATGAAATTTATCACTGTTCGTTATCTTCACTTTTTCATGAAAACGTTTATGTATAGAAGTGATGCAATAATTCAAAACTACATCTGTATTTAGATGATCGACTAGAATTTATAAAGGGCTAGATCCTTATCATCTTAAAAGGTTTTTTTTTTCACGTGGAAATCGCTACACTGGACCTGTAAAACGATTCAACATCACATGAAAATTCATTTCTAGGAGTTGTGTTGGTAGAAAATTGTATGAAATATCATCTTTGAAGTTTGTAGTAAAAAAAACATGTATGCTCCACACCTTGAGACACTGAAATTGATAGCAAGCAAAAGATGCTCGCTTCTTCATTTTCGTCTGGTGGTACATGTACATGTATACCCTAATTTTTGGACATAGAACGGAGAACCTATTCGTTGTTTACAATGAACTCTAGTCTAATTCTTATACACTCGTTTTACAGCTCAGGTAAGCTATGGTTTTCATATTTTTCAAAATCATGGCTTCTGGATAAAATATTTGAAAATTAATATTTTTCAAAATCATGGCTTCTGGATTTAAATTTGAACATTATGATGAAATGATTCAAAATAGAATTGCTATTCAGTACCAGTATTGCTATATTAAATTTCTAATTTCTAGTGTCTGTAAATTAAGAGTTTAAGTTCAAAAGCAACGAATATCATGATTGAAACTAAGGCTTTAGTCTGAGTTTGTAACATGATTCTGGGGCCTGATGGTGTTTTAAAGATATAATTATATTATGATTTTCTATTTTAAAGATGAAGAAAACTGTGAATACCCGGTCCAATTTTACAGATCAGATAAATCTGGGGTTTAAATCCTTATATTTTTGTTACGTTGATATTTCCGATGAGGAAAACTATAATTTTAAATATTTCATAATCCCGATGCAACGATTTTACAACCTTCCGCTGAGTTAGTATTGAAATCTCATCAATGTTTGACGATAGGGATTTCGAAAACCCCGAGAACAAGATGTTTATCTGAACGCTAAATGGAAAGCACCCGGCATCGAAGTGAGAATCCAGTGTTATTCCGTGTTATACATTACGCGCATAGAGATCATTGCATCCTGCGCGTCAGTAATTTCCATTCATGGTATCGGAAAACTCCCCCGAGACTCGGATGCTGCGCCGTGCTTACACAACTCGTAATCATCCGTAAGCCTGAGTACGCGGTCCTAGGGATTGATAGCAAGCTTGTATTACCCCTAATTTCCCTAAAATTGCAGGATTTTGCTTTGAAGAATTTCAAGTAATTTGCATGCGTGACACATTGTGTTGTATATTATCATTTAGTTACCTGTGAAGACTGAAAATCATCGGAAAGGAGGGGGAAATCAATCCTAAAATAAAAAATGATTCTGTTTGATAACTTATCAAACTTACAAACTATAATTGTAATATTAAAGTCCCATAACTCCGTAACGACAAAGACCGTCAATCCGAAAATCGACAGGAGTTGTTCTCTTCCTTGTTCGAACATTACATTTGAATTCTAAGAAAATCTTCTCAAGTAATCTCAGTTTATTGTGTGTCATATAAAATGCAATTATCTTACATATACCTGTATCAATATTAAAATATTCCAAGTCCCATGACTCCGTAACGACATATATCCTACAAATCGGTGTCAATCCAAGTAAAATCTATGAATTTTTTTTTAAGGGAACTTCAGTTATCGCCTGCCATAGAAAGTGCTGACAGACGGACAATTACTATAAGGTATCCTCCAAATAGAGGCAGGGTGCTAGTAAATTGCATACCAGGTCAAATTCAACCTTTAATCCAAGCAGGAGTTTCTACTGTCACAAATCGATGACCCAGACACGTGTAGACTGGCATTCAGACAGACATGTTGATTTCAGTATAACAGATAAACTTGTTTTCAGGAGGTATAACTGTGCACCTATGTTTCTTTGATGCTCAGGAGATGCATGTGAGCTATATATACGCACTGCCATCTTAAAATGAAAACATCAGGAAAGCGAGTATGAAATCTGCATTTGCGAGTAAATAATGTTTACACAGGATCGCTGTCTAAACACTATTTGGTAATGCCATTTCTTTAAACAACTGTAATTAGCGTTGTTGCTTTTCTAAAATAAACAGTGCAATTATTATTAAATTTATTTGTGGAGAAGTTAGATAGGCCTAAATTATGATACGATTACGTATCAATGACAACAAGGCCTACTGTCACGGGTGCATTTCGAAAAAAAAAATAATTAATAAGAATGATCAAATTTATAGTGAAAATCACAATACTTTTAAATTATTTTATTCAAGCAATTTTATTAATCTTTTTTTTTAACCTACACGTTGTTACTTAGGAAGAGGGAGCGCGGCGTGCTGTTGTTGTTACGTACGCGTTCCTTTAAAAAATGAAAGCATTATAATTCAATTCAAAGTTGGGAAATATCATATTTTATTATTCATAATTGAAAGTTCAATCATCTTTTATCTTTAAATTTCTTTGTTAAAACTACCAGTTAATGGAAACCGCGAGCACAAGTTCTGCCTATATGTTATTACAAGGTGAAGGTCAGTTGGTGCGAGTGTGTATTGAATTTGTGAGCAGAACGGAAAGCATATGTCGTAGACCTATATGTAACAGTGCATAGCTTCGATAGAACCATTTTCTCGCAGTTTATCTACGTCTTTGTCCAAGTGCTTGTTTGAAAAAAGTACAGGAACAAATTCTACTGATTTTTTTATGACAAAGTCCTTGTGCCGACAAAAAATATTCACGTCGTGTCCCTACCTTCCTTCGAAAATTGAAAAAAAAAATGTCCAAATCCTCTCTACTGACAGTTTTGTTGGTTTTTTTGTCAATTAAATCTAATCTGTTTATGAAATGGTAAACAACTGTTTTCAATTCTTCTCGTTCAAGGTCGTATATGACGTCACAAATAATGACGCGTAGAATATCGAAGAAAATATGCATATCGCAAGATTTGAATTTCATCGCTTTCAAACTCGAAAACTAAGCAAACTGTTTCGTTTAAAACACATGTAGAGTAGATTTAGGCATGAAATGAATTAATTTTGCTGAAAATATTAAAAAAGTTTAGAAACATGCGATGTGTCCCTTAATGTTCATTTTATCAAATTGTCAAGCATGTGTAGGAGTGGATATCCTAAGATCACACGCGACATTTCTGACATAATTTTTTCTTCTTTATAAAATTGTATTTTCATCTCCTCTATATTTATATCATTTTCGAAATATATTATTACATTTTATATTGTGATAATAATACATGAATTCGTATATACGCCTGCTTGGCTCAGTGGTTAAATAACCTATCTAGTTTATGGAAGAGTACGGAGTTCGATCTCCGATTGTTCCAAAGATTCCCCCCTTCTTTGCTACAGTAACTTAGTAATGTTCATATACACAACCTTCTGTAGTGTGTGTGTGTGTGTGTGTGTGTGTGTGTGTGTGTGTGTGGTCTGTGTGTCTGTGTGACCTGACTTTACATTTTTACTTGCCATAACCAGGAAGTATCAAAATAGACTAACTATACGGTGATACACCCTGACCCAAATTGCTTTTTTTTTTAATTAATTTATTTATTTTTGCAGAAACAAGATAGGATGCAGGTCAATTGTACCTGGAATATCACGAAAAGTTCTATATTATTGATAAACGTCGCGTATATCCTTATACTGCATTACAAAGGCGACATCAAATAAATCTTCGATTTGTTTAACGTGGAAATCGTCACGGAGGAAAGGTAAAGATGGTTTGTAAATAGGGTTCGGTCTATTCCCCTCTGTGGGGCATAACATTAGATAAAAAGGATTTGTTTTTTAAACGAGAAGACAAAATATTCACGCTATAAATTCCATCAGTTCCGAATGAGGAACACCACAATTTGATTAAATCCAGGATACATAAAATGAAATAAGTGGGATGGCCTCTGGGGACACGAGTCTCATAATAATCAAAAACGATATTGATCGATAATCACTTACTCTGACTCATACATCACAATAATATCAAACGCAATTTTTTCTTTATCAAATTCATATTGTCACTTAATCCGTGAAGAATATTTCAGCTGTAGATGAATGTGTCGACAACGAAAATGACTCTCCTTGGGACACTTCAAACCGCATCACTGATATCAGCGGAACAATAACCCGACGGTGTGTCTGGTTCTACAATAACTATAGTTAGAGACTGTAAATGAATTAAAGGACGTTGGCTGTAGATTGCAGCCCTGGCACAAACGGGGCTCGAACTCACGACCTCCTGGTTCCAGGTACGAAGCGAACGCTCTTACCACTGAGCAACCGCGACCGGTCAAATGTCTTATCAGTGATGGTTCTAAGATTTGACGAGGACATGGGGGATCGAACCCCGAAAACAGAGTCCTCACCACTACTGCGACCCATCATTGCTTGTAAGATCTGATGATTGATAAAAGTTGTTCAAAGAATTCGAAAGTGTTGCAAACGGTCAAATCAGAGTTTCTTTTATTATTTTTATTGTGAAGAAGAAATTAAAGTATGCAAAAGTAGTAAATTAAACAGCACAGGTTTTGTAGAGCCAGTTCGTGAACGTGATTCACACGGAAACTGCTTAGAGCGCTACCTGTAGTTTTGAAAGATTGGTAGAAATTTTCAAATCTTGTTAATTAACTGATAATGAAAGATGACTTTTTTGTTGAAAAAAAATACCTGCCGTTAACGAACATAAAATTACAAAAATATGGCTAATTTTAGCAAAACATAAAGCTGGGAAATAAGGATATTTCAAATCTCGGATGACTTCAAATGAATGTTCACATTTGTTAAGCGCCAAATTACTCAATAGGCTTCCACTCCGGTACATCAAAAACCTGCAAGCGACACAATGTACTTTACAATGGTGCCACATCATAAGTCTCGTTAACATCACGTTTCGACTTCTCGGACAAGCGTCTGAGTGATTGAGACTAGGCAGTAATGGTGACAAGGTGTACTTGTGCCACCGCGGAGAGACACGTTGTATACATCCCACCATAAATCGATTAACTTTTTATTAAGCATAAGCACAAAAAATAGGTTACTGATAAAAAAAAAAATCGTTTATCAGAGAACCACTGGCAAACATCAGAAACAAACATAATTTTATTAATTGATACAATATGCGCCCATAACGCACTTAACAGACATGAGTTTACGAAATTCCTAATGTCAAATTGTGTTGAAAATTTACTCAAGGGTGATATAAATTATGTATCCAGTCTTTAACCCACTCCTCGTTATTGGCTTGGGGTTTCCAGGTAAACATGATGTTGGTCAAGCGTCACATAATCCCGGTTTCATTCAGTTAATTTCCGCGAATAGGGGTGTGGTGTTTTAAGAGAAAGATGATCGATAAATTGCAAGAATCGAGTGGAGCAAGATGCATGTATTTATATTTTCTACTGAGGCACCTAATTGCTGCAGCGAAGCATTGGCTTGGTGATAAATTAATTTCAGTTATTGTCTTAAAATTTTAATCCAATTCTGATTTCAATGAAAAATGAAATTTCAAAACATTGGTAATCCAACAGAGAATGGAAACCCCAGTAATCTACCCGGTACACATCACTTCAACCTGTGTAGCGGTATACAGATGTACCCGGTACACATCACTTTAACCTGTGTAGCGGTATACAGATGTACCGGTACACATCACTTTAACCTGTGTAGCGGTATACAGATGTACCCGGTACTGATCACTTCAACCTGTGTAGCGGTATACAGATGTACCCTGTACACATCACTTTAACCTGTGTAGCGGTATACAGATGTATCCGGTACTTATCACTTTAACCTGTGTACCGGTATACAGATGTACCCGGTACATATCACTTTAACCTGTGTAGCGGTATACAGATGTACCCTGTACACATCACTTTAACCTGTGTAGCGGTATACAGATGTACCCGGTACACATCACTTTAACCTGTGTAGCGGTATACAGATGTACCCTGTACACATCACTTTAACCTGTGTAGCGGTATACAGATGTACCCGGTACACATCACTTTAACCTGTGTAGCGGTATACAGATGTACCCGGTACACATTACTTCAACCTGTGTAGCGGTATACAGATGTACCCGGTACTTATCACTTCAACCTGTGTAGCGGTATACAGATGTACCCGGTACACATCACTTTAACCTGTGTAGCGGTATACAGATGTACCCGGTACTTATCACTTCAACCTGTGTAGCGGTATACAGATGTACCCGGTACATATCACTTTAACCTGTGTAGCGGTATACAGATGTACCCGGTACACATCACTTCAACCTGTGTAGCGGTATACAGATGTACCCGGTACTTATCACTTCAACCTGTGTAGCGGTATACAGATGTACCCGGTACACATCACTTTAACCTGTGTAGCGGTATACAGATGTACCCGGTACTTATCACTTCAACCTGTGTAGCGGTATACAGATGTACCCGGTACACATCACTTCAACCTGTGTAGCGGTATGCGATAAACAGTAGATATCGCAGCATACATTTAACTAGGGTTGATTTTGTTTTCATTTTCACAAAAGTGAAATTTCGGTTTCTGTGTCTTGTATCCCCACCCCTTTTTTAAAATTAGATTTTAAAAAAGGGGGGTGCACACATTTACAAGTTTTGATTTCTGGAGCAAAAATCTAGAGACGAGTACCAAATAAATGTCTACTCTTGAATCTTGAGGTCAAAGTCACTCTACCAACATCGCATGAGATTTTAAAAAATTCTTACGTTCCTTGTGTGCCCATATTCCTGCAGAGATTATATGTAGAGGCTAAAACGAGAAAGTTGTGTAGATACCCGTGCCTAACCAACAGAAATAATTCTGCACAGATGATTTTTTTTTTCCACCACGTATTTTAATTTAATTACTATTTCTATTTCATTAAATTTGAACATATCTTATTATCCGGATGTTATTACAAAAGGACTGGACAAAGTTAGATCGCCCTCTCCTTCTTATCTACCTCGCTACCAACAGAGGTCAATCAAATATATTTTTTCAAAGGCACCTTATGCACCAATGTTCCTTCATTCGGGTCATTGATTTAGCAAGGCCTACAAAATACCACATACTTAACGAAACAATCCAGATCAACTGGAACATCACAGAATAGTTCACAATTACAACCGTTTAGCTGAAAAAATGTGTGTTAACCTTTCATCTCCAGATATACTGCTTTTGATTACAAATAACTCTACTGGGAAAACCCGCAGTTTAACGATTAATATTTCATAGTTTTTCCAATTAAACTCGTATACTCTACTTTTTATGGGGGACTCCCTCTTCCAAAATATAAACTCATTTCGAAATTCCTAATGTTAGCTACATTTCTTACCTGGGTTTTATTAAAGAAATTCTTAGAAATGTATTTTTATGAGGAACTGGGTTCCTGTTTGTTTGGAGGTCAAATGCATAAGTGGAAACCTTTTAACGAACACAAACGAATTTGATATTGCATCAATTTATGTTGACCTATTACATTGACCTTGAACATTAACTAGTCGAGAAATGAAGCATAAATCTTGTTCACAAGACACACCAAAGAATTGTTTTTCTTTCGTAACCTTCACCTCTGAAACCAATATACCAGATCTTTATGCAATTGTTAAAAAAACCAAGATAGGAAATGTAAATATTTGTTTACAAGGTGTTTCCGAAATTTCTTACACCCATGACCTTGACGTTTTGTATTTGACCTTGGACATCTATAGGTACCCAGATCATAATATCGCTTTTCAGTCATCTTGATCTTTTACACCTGACCTTAAATCTAATGGTTATCCTGATATTTATACAACGTATCTGTCAAATCAGGTCAGAGATGTGGCTTAAATATTGCATACAAAACTAAACCTACGGACTAACAACAAAGGAATAATATGAAAGAACAGGTCCATCGATACATGTATATACACCCGCAGCATACAAGCTCCGAGTCCGCTATCATGGCTATGGAATTCTCGGGGGTTATACATATCTATCATAGTGCCTACAGTGAAATCCCTAACAGCCAACTATTGCACTAGTAAAAATATCCACTAATGAGCTTCCTGGTGGAATTCCTTAGAGCCAATTTCCGTACTATGAATATCGACCACACAACCCACATAGTGGAATTCCCAGAAAGCAACCCTCGTACTATAAATATCAACCACATAGCCCGTAGTGGAATTCTCAAATGCCAACCACCGTACTATAAATATCGACCACATAGCTCGCCGTGGAAACTCTCGTACTATAAATATCGACCACATAACACACACATTCCCTAACCCCGGTACTATAAATGTCGACCACACAGACGGCCGTGGAATTTCCTAAAGCCAAGCCTCACAGTGGAATTCCTTAATGTTAACCTTCCTACTATTTGTATTGACCACAGAGCCCGCTCTGTGAAATTCCCGAAATCTTACCAAGATACTGTAAATTATCTTACCACCGAGCCCGCCGTGGAATCCCCGACAACAAGTCTGTTCCCAGCACCATCAGAAGCTGAACATAAAAGAAATTCATCCATGTTGAATCTACTGAATCACTTCCGAGAGCAATCATAATGCATTTATCAAATTCCATATATATATATATATATATTATATATATATTATACTAGTGTTATATATATATATATATATCCAAATTCAGTTACATGTATATATTACAGTGTACGGCAATGAATACAAAAAGTTTTAAAAATTTACAACACTAGTAAACACGTTTTACTAGTGTTGTCAATATATATATATAATTAAATATAATTATATATATATATATATATATATATACAAAGCACTAAAATGACCATCGACACGAACAACCAGATTGTCAAATTTTCGGGACGACCCGTCCCTTCTTCAGGACAAACGAAAAGAATTACATAATGTGGCCAATATCAACAGAGAATAATAACAAAAACTACATATAAATACATCTAGCACTACAACTACACTAATCTACAAACGGATTTACAACGCAGACTACATGACCTTTGAGCGTACATAGTGTATGAAAAGGGTGCTATATAAATATGTATTATTATATTATTTTGGATCAGCTCTTTGGACGAATAAGGCATATCCTAATTCGCTCCACTTTTAACATTGATTGGCAAGCCTAAAGATTTTAGTGCTTTGTATAATGTTTTGTATTTGACCTTGTATCCATGTTGTGGATCCGACACTTTGAGGTATCGGGTGTTGTTGGAACTTTAGTGCTTATATATATATATATATATATATATATATATATATATATCAGTTACATGTATGTTTATTCAAGAATTACATTTCATTTGCAGGGTGTATCTAGATGACCGCTTAGCGTGTGACAGCCAGGCGAGAATTACATAATTTCATCATAGTGGTCGAAAGCAAGTTTTATATCTTGCCTACTAGCAGAGGGTAAAGCGGTCTAGCGCGCTACACGCTGCAAATGACTATGGTTCTGGAGGATGAGAGTACAACTTCGGGTTTGCTCTACATAACCTGAGATATAATACATGCACTGTGGATTGTAATCACGTGTTACTATGCAGTAGCAATTTACCCAAAACAGCGTAGCCATCTTTAATGGAGGCCGGGAATGGAGGCAGTGGGTCCACAGCGAAAACGTCCTCCGCCAGAAATCTCCCCGAACACTCTACAAGAAAGGGTAGGGAGGAATATAATTTATAACAAGCAATTTCCCCGAACACTCAATAGAAAGGGATAGGGAAGAATATAATTTATAACAAGGAATATCTACAATCATTGTGTAACAAAGGATTGGGATAGGAGAGAGAGAGAGAGAGAGAGAGAGAGAGAGAGAGAGAGAGAGAGAGTTTCCTGTTTCAGAAAAAAATCTTTGTTACATTTTTTGTTCATTCTGTTGGCTGTCTGTAATAATTTGGGAAATGAAATACAGATGTAACTAAAAGAAACACGAATCGAATGACTTCAAAGTGCTTTATTTTTGGAGATGCAGTAAATATGTCGGATAGGATCTTAATAACATTTTGTTTGTATAAATCATATTAAAGACCCCTCTATTAATAACGCCCGCTCTCTGTGCGGCCTGCACCAATGTAAAGTTCCTAGCACTCGCTTACAATCTGATACGAGAATTATTTTAAAACAACGTAAGACATGCTAATTCTTCTCTAACGCTGTACCAAGCTTCCTCAGATAGTCAGGATGAAATACTCAATTCTAGGTACAGCGAATACAAGGAAAATTATATAACTGTGGAACAGACAATATTCATGTAGAAGTCGATTTCTTTCTCTATCATTCTCTCTCTCCCCCTCTCTTTCTAATAGCGGAAGACAGATCTAATACAGATACCTGGACATATAAAGTCAACGAATGAGTGTAAAATTAAAGAATATTAAGTTCATATTGAAGGATCAATAAGAAATATTTTCCAATATAATGTATCCAATTCCAAACTAATACAGATGCATTTACCATTCATAAGATCGATCTCTCTCTCTCTCTCTCTCTCTCTCTCTCTCTCTCTCTGTGTGTGTGTGTGTGTGTGTGTGTGTGTGTGTGTGTGTGTGTGTGTGTGTATAAAAACAGACATTTGATCAGCCACAGACCCAAATGAAATATGAGCTCATTTCAGTTTGGCTTGCCATTAATCCTTTTCTTTCTGGATATCGGTAAAATCTTTACCTTTGAGTTCCACTTTTTCTTGAAGTAGAGTTTGCGAATGCTGCAATACAATGTTAAGCGCCTCATCTACGGAGATCATAGGGTATGTGGATTTCCGGGGCCTGTAGGCAACACGGCTAACATCTTTACCGCCTGGAATTTAAAACAAAATTATAATTGAATTATCATTATGTGAGTAAATGCTTCCCTTTAATTAGTGAATTGTAGTTTTGTCTTTCTAATTCTGGTTATAATAAATCCTATACTTTATAGAATTTTCAATCTAAACCACGTGTAGATTTTACATGTAGTAGTCTTCTTCTGGGGAGAGGGGGCTTTAGAAGACTTTCCCGTGAAGTCCTACAGCTCTTCAGCGCGAATAATACCGTGTTAGTATTTAGATCGGCGGCGGTCCTTTTTCCGGGTTGTGAAGGTTTTACAGTCTCGCTGAAACATTATACAAATTATACATGTTGTCGATAGTTATGGTACATATACGGAATCCGTGTTCTGTCTGCGAAATTAACATAAAGAATCCACAGCTGCAAAGACTTCTCACAACTTTTTGTCTTTAATTTTCAACGTAAGAATTTGAACGCTTAGCATGATTTTACGTTGGACTTTGAAAAGCACAATAAGAATAAGATAAAAATAATTAATTTGACATAGCGTGGTCAGTTTTGAAAACCAGCACTTTCACAAATTCCTAATAATACACCATCTATTTTCTCAAATTACTCTAGCATTTGTTAAACAAAACACTTCTCAACGGAAAATGAATTTTTTATTACATCTATTGTGTTGTAACACACGGATGTGCAGACAGATTGAATCAAGCGCTAACGCAAATCTGTCTGCAAACCCGTTAGTAATGTTTAAGCACAATATCTACATCCAATGTGTGTATTCTACTTATTCCATTACTTGTCATTTGCAGCTCTGAAGACACATTTTGTTTCCATCTACTTAGATCCGTGTTTAATTTAGTGCCGTCTATTCGCTGTGAATATTCACAGTCCAATAACTCCGCCACCTATTTCGTGGCATTGTTGAAAAATATGTTTTCTGGTACATGTATATATCTTTTTTTTTATTTTATACGATGGTTTATCGCACGAGTTTATTGTGTGTCCTTGGATTATTTCTCTCTACTATCGTCCAAATATGGAAATCATTACCGAATATGGAGTCAAGGTCACGTGACTTTCCGTTGTTACGTTCAAATAACTTACAGGTCAATATTATATTTTATTATATACTTTCAATTTCATCTCTTCTTTTTTCTTTAAAAGTTTGCGGGCATATATCACACGATATATGCCCGGAAACATTCCGGCCCGCAAACATTACGTCACAATCAAATTTCTACGCCGTTAATTTTCAAATGTTTCGTGTTTTTCATCTTTTACTCAGTTAAACCGATAAAGTTATTGTTAAAAATAAAATTATTGTTAGTTTCTAAATGAAATTGAAAGTATATAATAAAAAGGTTATAGACTTTGTATGGGAAATATGACGACCTCGTTTTTTGTCGCGAACGGACCTCGCAAGCTCGGTCCGTGTACGCGCCAAAAAACTCGGTCGTCATATTTTCCCATACAAAGTCTATAACCTATAAATACGCACTTAAAAGTATTTATATTAAAAATATACATGTATATATAATAATAAAAAGTCTCTCTGGTTTGTTAAAGGGCAGATAAAGGCCAAAAACATTGCCGGAAAAATAAACAACGCGGCATTATTTCTGCAAAGTTTGCGGCCTTCATATCGGTTTAACAAAGAAAAAATAAGCATTTTATTTATATCTAAATAAATGTTAAATACTGATTCGCTTTCTATCATCGGACACTTGGCTTGGGAAGATGTCTGTATATTTACAATATAATATACAAATTGTATCATTTATTGTACATATACCGTACCATTTAATGCATATATTTACAATCCATTAACCGTTCCATTTAAAGCTTATATTTACAATAGATTAACCGTTCCATTTAATGCTTATATATTTACAAAATAACGTAGCTGATGCTTAAAAGGCGTCCTTGTAAAGTTAAATTTTCTACAACATTTTGTGGATAAGTCAACACCTCGCTACAAACATTGACTATTGGTAATATGGTAAATGAATAGTGACGTCACCGTGGTTTGCGCCTCGCCCACGTGATAATGAAATTGGTGTTATTGACTTATCAGGCCTGTATCATCTTTTATTCAAAGTGAGGTATCTAACTTTCATCTCATTCACTACTACTGTCATAATAAGTGGGGAGGGGGATATGATGACCAACAAATATTATATTTGCAATTACAAAACAAAAGTCTAAAAAGTGGGGAGGGGGCAAAATTAAAATATATCATCACACACACGCTCACGCGCAGATCTAGAGAGGAACTGATAAACCTAAGAAGGACTGCAAGATCGTAGGGGCTAGGTATGGTGGCTGATTTGTGCCATTTTACAATTTGTCGTCTTTTCGTTAATTTGAGGCGAAAAGTAGCAATATTATGATTTAGTCGTCTTTTCATTATTTGGAGACGAAAAGTCGCTATATATCAGTTTGGTGTCTTTTCGCTTCGAAATAACAAAAAAGATCTTGAACGCAGCCAAGAACAGACTTCGGTTCAAAATTTGAAGCTTGCCTACGGTCAGCTATACAATGTAAGTGCTATCAAAATAACTATAATTCTTTTTTAATGCTTTCCATGATGATGGTGGCCACGATGTTTGTCGGCATGGTGATGATGGCCGTGTTTGTGGTGGTCATGATGATTCTGGTTGCCATGGTGAACACTGTGCTGGTTTCCATGATGATGGTGATCGTGATCCCCATCTTCTCTGCTTTCTGGAAAGTCATGGTGGTGACCCACATGTCGCCCATGGTCTTTTCGGGCCGCGTGCCCAGACTTGAACTAAAACGAGATGAGCTAAATTGAAACACACATGTACAGTACATAACTCTCTTGGCGAGGGATCCATTGTAAGTATAGGGATTAGAGAGATGAATAATCACTTTTGTACGTCCACGCAGTTCAATGAAACTGCTCATTCAATTTATTCTTATGACGTTATCATGGTTTGGCCAGGCGTAATTGAAATAGCTAGGATAGGGCTCACAAATGAAAAGACGTCATCATGTACTTGTGAAGTCTGAAGTGCGATAATAAGGCTTTATCAATGAAAATATCTCGAAGAATTATCCAAACCCTCATACAGTAGAACCCCCGTACAGTAAAAGCCCCATACAGTAGAACCCCCGTACAGTAGAACCCCCATACAGTAGAACCCCCGTACAGTAGAACCCCCATACAGTAGAACCCCCGTATAGTAGAACCCCCTACAGTAGAACACCATTACAGTAGAACCCCCATACAGTAGAACCCCCGTTAGTAAATCACCCTGTGGATGAAATGATTGCATTGTACAAGGCGTGTTGGATTCAATGTCATCAGCATTAATATTATACACACCATGTCGAATAGGTCATACCATGTCAAAAGATTTTGGACGTAACAAATGAAGAAGGGTTTTGCCGGGTTTAAGTGGGATTTTCTATCATTTGATTACACAAAAATATGTAAATAGGTCAATACATTAAATGCACCAATACAAAGACGTTCTTTAAGCATAAATCGTGGTTGAAATTCTAACCATTCGAAATAACAATTTGAAAACCGAACATCATATACAGCTTTACGGACGCCATTGGTGTCCTGGTAGAAATACTTGGCGGACCAGTTACTCTATAAATGTTGTTTACTTTACGGACGCCATTGGTGTCCTGGTAGAAATACTTCGCTGACCAGTTACTCTATAAATGTTGTTTACTTTACGGACGCCATTGGTGTCCTGGTAGAGATACTTGGCGGACCAGTTACTCTATAAATGTTGTTTACTTTACGGACGCCATTGGTGTCCTGGTAGAGATACTTGGCGGACCAGTTACTCTATAAATGTTGTTTGTCTTGCATTCTGTTGAGAATTATTTTTCACACAAACTGAGAATTCACCTGCTGCAGGTGACTAACTTCATTAAGCAGTTTTAATATGGTGGTTAATAGATACTATCCACTAATTAATTATAAATGGCGAGCGTAGGATGAATTATTTTTTTCCACGTGGCACCAACGAACTTACTTATGATGCTGATAAAAAATTACGTCAAAACGAGTTGGTGAGTCATTCATCACCTAATACAAATAAGGACTGTCTGCAACAAGTCGTCTCACGCATTCTACATTGTTCTTTTTTCTAATCAAATGTCAACCACTGCAATGCGATGTGTTTGGACTGGTACCCATTGTTATTTTAAGGTCATAAGCGACGTTTCTCAATAATATATAATTGTTAGTGACAAACATGTATATTGCATCTGGTAAAATTCACTTGCATCCTATTTTGTTTCTACAAACACATGGGGTATATTACCAGGTCTGTCGAAAATGTAAAGCCATCTTTTATTACAGAATATATATATATATATATATATATATATATATATATATATATATGGACATTACTAAGATATTGTAGCAAAGAAGGGGATATCAATCGGAGACCAAACCTAGGATCCTTGTATTAATATTTAAGCGATCTAACCACCGAGCTAACCAGGCCAATATACGAAGTATGGTAATATTACAATAAAATAAAATTTAAACCATAAAAGAACTCTTCATACCAAAGAGATTGAAAAAGAGTTTTAGAAAAATGCTAGAAACACGACGTATGACCTTACACAAACTTCAACCAATATAATTCAATTATTTTGACTGGTCGCAACAGTTTGATGGGTAGGACGCCCGCTCTACCAGAGGGAGGCCCAGGTTCAATTCTCAATCCCAGCCCCGCATCAAACTTGAGACGTTTATCATAGGTAGTTACGCGTGACTGTGTCTTCGCCAAGAGTCCACTACTAGTAGTGAAAGTCACAAGTCTCTCCAGCACTAGTAGTGAAAGTCACAGGTCTCTCCAGCATTAGTAGTGAAAGTTACAGGTCTCTACAACATTAGTAGTGAAAGTCATAGATCTCTCCAGCACTAGTAGTGAAAGTCACAGGTATCTCCAGCACTAGTAGTGAAAGTCGTAGATCTCTCCAGCACTAGTAGTGAAAGTCATAGATATCTCCAGCACTAGCAGTGAAAGTCACAAGTCTCTCCAGCACTAGTAGTGAAAGTCACAAGTCTCTCCAGCACTAGTAGTGAAAGTCACAAGTCTCTCCAGCACTAGTAGTGAAAGTCATAGGTCTCTCCAACACTAGTAGTGAAAGTCACAGGTCTCGCAACAATAGTAGTGAAAGACAAAAGTCTCTCCAGCACTAGTAGTGAAAGTCACGAGTCTCTCCAGCACTAGTAGTGAAAGTCACAGATCTCTCCAGTACTAGTAGTGAAAGTCACAGGTCTCTCCAGCACTAGTAGTGAAAGTCATAGATCTCTCCAGCACTAGTAGTGAAAGTTACAGGTCTCTCCACCATTAGTAGTGAAAGTCATAGATCTCTCCAGCACTAGTAGTGAAAGTCACAAGTCTCTCCAGCACTAGTAGTGAAAGTCACAAGTCTCTCCAGCATTAATAGTGAAAGTCACAGGTCTCTCCAGCACTAGTAGTGAAAATCACAAGTCTCTCCAACACTAATAGTGAAAGTCACTGCTCTCCAGCACTAGTAGTGAAAGTCACAAGTCTCTCCAGCACTAGTAGTGAAAGTCACTGGTCTCTCCAGCACTAGTAGTGAAAGTCATAGATCTCTCCAGCACTAGTAGTGAAAGTCACAGGTCTCTCCAGCACTAGTAGTGAAAGTCACAGGTCTCTCCAGCACTAGTAGTGAAAGTCATAGATCTCTCCAGCACTAGTAGTGAAAGTCACAGGTCTCTCCAGCACTAGTAGTGAAAGTCACAGGTCTCTCCAGCACTAGTAGTGAAAGTCACAGGTCTCTCCAGTCCTAGTAGTGAAAGTCATAGATCTCTCCAGCACTAGTAGTGAAAGTTACTAATATCTCCAGCACTAATAGTGAAAGTCACAAGTCTCTCCAGCACTAGTAGTGAAAGTCACAAATCTCTCCAGCATTAGTAGTGAAAGTCACAAGTCTCTCAACACTAGTAGTGAAAGTTACTAATATCTCCAGCACTAATAGTGAAAGTCACAGGTCTCTCCAATACTAGTAGTGAAAGGCACGGGTCTCTCCAACACTAGTAGTGAAAGTCGTAGATCTCTCCAGCACTAGTAGTGAAAGTCATGAATCTCCCCAGCACTAGTAGTGAAAGTCACAGGTATCTCCAGCAGTAGTAGTGAAAGTCACAAGTCTCTCCAGCACTAGTAGTGAAAGTCACAGGTCTCTCCAGCACTAGTAGTGAAAGTCACAGGTCTCTCCAGCACTAGTAGTGAAAGTCACAGGTCTCTCCAGCACTAGTAGTGAAAGTCACAGGTCTCTCCAGCACTAGTAGTGAAAGTTATAGGTTTCTTCAGCACTAGTAGTGAAAGTCACAAGTCTCTCCAGCACTAGTAGTGAAAGTCACAGGTCTCTCCAGCACTAGTAGTGAAAGTCACAGGTCTCTCCAGTACTAGTAGTGAAAGTCAAGGATCTAGAAACAAGTTCTACAACCTAGACTAATGCTTCCCGTCAGTTCAGACATTTGCGTGGAGAGGTCATTGGTGTGGGAGGAAATGGGAGAACCCGGGGAAAACCACGAACTCCGATCGCAACGGTGGGAAGCTCTATATTGTGACAAAGAGACGGACAGACAAAACCATGCTGACATTGATTTTAATGAACCTCATGCAAGGAACACATGCTAAATATAAAAAAAATCTTACAGTTTCAGGGTTATAGGGTGATAAACAGACGTAAAACGCAATCTTAAAGTGCTTCATCACTTTAGATAAATGGCAGAAACCTCACTACTAGTGCTGGAGAGACCTGTGACTTTCACTACTAGTGCTGGAGAGATCTACGACTTTCACTACTAGTGCTGGAGAGACCTGTGACTTTCACTACTAGTGTTGGAGAGATCTACGACTTTCACTACTAGTGCTGGAGAGACCTGTGACTTTCACTACTAGTGCTGGAGAGATCTACGACTTTCACTACTAGTGCTGGAGAGATCCTTGACTTTCACTAAATGCAAATTCAATATGTAATTTTAGTGATAAAGTTCCTTGATGAATTGTAAAATTCTAATGTTAACTGCACGGTTGGAATATGTAACTTCAGAAAGGTGGTTGACAATTCCTGATCATTTAATTATTCATCCTCCAAGTTTTCATATTGCAGATAAACATAACGAACTGAATAAAGCGAAGGTGGTGTGAACCTGCAATCAATGGACGCTCTGCAAATGGCGAACAAAACAAAACTAGAACTGTCCTAATGGGACTAATACCCCCCCCCCCCCCCCCCCCCCGCGCGCGGGGCATATAAGATGATGGGAAATATTTAATGCAAGCACATTGGATATTTTCACATTATCTACAGGGCAATCAATGTGAATGCAGAAGTGTATATTCTACAGTACAGCAGTATGTGAAATATTAAAAATATGCTTAATATAAACAATGAATACTATTTGGCACATTTTAGGCTGTATGATTGCAAATTTCTGGTCAACTCTTCTAGTCTTTAGTTTATATTCACTTTGTTAAAGATCATTATGTTATGCCAACTTTACTTAGTCATTGATTTTGTCAGTAAATAAATGACATTAGCTCAAGTATTGGTATTATTGTAATATTTTCCACTGGTATAACAACTCTAAGTAGCTGCAATAAAGGCAGTTTACTATGAATCCCATTGCCAGGGGTAGTTGAGATTATAAATACTATCTGACAAATAAGTATTCAACACACATGAGCCACTTTATGTTTTACCGAGAAGTCACAAGATTGCAGATACAGGATGTGGATGAGAAAATATAATACATTTGTACGTTCTAAACTGACCTGCAATGATTTGAAATCTAATACAAATGAATCCATGGAATTGCTATGGAAATCAGGAAATGGTCTGTGTAGTACTTTGGGATATATTATATATATAAGATGAGAATAAAGTTTGAATCAAATCTGTTCAACGGTATTAGAATTAAACTCTGGACAAAGTGCGCAACCCCCAAAATGAAAAGAAAATGTGCGTAACTTCTATAACTGTTAAAATATTTCAATAAAAATAAGAGATGCACAACTACATAATATATAGAAGATGTGCATAAAGTTTGAATGAAATATGTCCAGCAGTATTAGAAATAAACTTCGGACAAATTGCGTCTACGGACAAACGTACGGACAAAGTTATTCCAGTATACCCCCCAAACTTTGTTTGCGGGGGGTATAAAAATCACAAACTACTGATAAGCACGGATATACAGTGACGCAATCAAACCCATTTATGTCTCAGTTCGGTAGAATTTAAACGAGGCTGGTCTAACATGTACATGTATAAATCCATGTAAAATCAAAAGTTCGCAAATTAAAGGCCTACGGACTCCCTCATTTGTCGCGGGTCTGTTCCACCGGCTGTATTACCTCGGTATTAAGGATGAAGAACACACACAAGAAAAATATGATATGGATGGAAAGTGGAGGATACGTCCAATAATATTTTAAGGTTGAAAAGTTTCAAACTTTATTTAGTTAAAACATGTAGTTTTAGTAGAAAGTAATGTAAAAAAAAAATTAAATACCCCTGCTAGACTCAAACGCATGAACTAAAAGTCAACAGTCGAAAAGTAAACCTACGGAATTATCAAGCTAGATTCCTGATATTTACATTTTCAGTTTCAAAATGATGTCAGCCATTATGACGATGTAGTATTCCTCCTTAAGTACCATTTGAGTTGTACAGGTAACAAGGATTGATTGATTGTATATTGTTTAACGTCCCTCTCGAGAATATTTCACTCATATGGACACGTCTCTATTGCCGGTGAAGGGCTGTGAAATTTGGGTCTATGCTCGGCGCTTATGGCCATTGAGCAGGGAGGGGCCTTCATCGTGTCACACCTGCTGTGACACAGGGCCTCGGGTTTATACGGTTTCATCCGAAGGACCACCCCACTTAGTCGAACGATATCTACTGTGAATATTTTTGTGCAAGAAAATTTATTGAAATAGGGGCAGAGTATCTATTTTGTACTTTTATACAAGATTGCTATCTAATTTTGAAAAGTATTAATTACAAGGATGATATATCCATTACTATTTAGGTTTTAGCAATGACACTTGATATAAAGAGTTTCAAACACAAACTTTAACATGATACATCAGATCAAGGGCCTTCATCACAAAAAGATTACCCCTGTAGTTTTTTAAGTCAACGATCGATCTTACATCTCTAATATCGCAATGAAATTTGAAATAACAGTCTTCGTTAATTTTTCCCTATTCTATAAAAAGATCGAGTGAATATAATTTTCATTTTCACCGGGGACAAAAAATCACTGAATTTGCACCATGTTTATTTATTTATTTATTTTTTGGGAAAAGTCAAACGTATAAACAGGCCATAAACTATACCCTTATGCATAAAATATGCAAAATAACTGATTAGTAGATTGCCTGATTTGATTAAGTATTACAATGAAATTGACATAGGAAGGGCAGCAGGCTTAACGCACGCACGTCTGCACGCGGAAAACACAACCAATACACGGGTTATCGAGTATCGGCAGCACAAAGAAGGAAAACGAGATCAAGGTTTACAAATCTATAGACCAGATTCTGAAGCCCACAGCTTACACAACTTTCCCACGATATACATGTATAAGACATTGCCATTGACCAGATTCTGAAGCCCACAGCTTACACAACTTTCCCACGATATACATGTATAAGACATTGCCATTGACCAGATTCTGATGCCCACAGCTTACACAACTTTCCCACGATATACATGTATAAGACATTGCCATTGACCAGATTCTGAAGGCTACAACTTCAGGGGCTAAGCCCGTTTTGGGCCCGAACTCTGTGATACCATATACAACTGTATATAGATTTATGGTATCACAGAGTTCGGGCCCAACACGGCTACAACGGCTTGACACAACTTTCCAAAGATGTGCATTACATACACGGTCCGCAGATCCTCTGACCGGATGTTATGACATATCACTCACCTCCGACACTGATTTTCCCATGAACAGTTACGCCCCTTTATCGTGGCCCCATCTAAGCCAGAGGTCACGATATAAACAAACTTGAATCTATACTACATGAGAATGCTGCATATCAATTTTAAAATTGTACCATTTTGGTTCTTGAGAAGATTATCAAGGAGCTTTTCTATATATTCCAATGTAAAGCTTCAAACCCTTGTTGTGACCTCGCCATTAGACCAGTTGTCAAGGTCCTAAAGAAACTTATACGCATGTCTCTACATCAATTCAAGTCACTGAACTCTTATGGTACTTGAGAAGATTTTAAACCAATTTTGATATTCCAGTGTAAAGCTTGATTCTTATTGCGGCCCCCACCCTGGACCCAAGGGCCAGGACATATTTGAATCTATATGAATTACACCATTCTGGTTTTAGACTTAAGAAATAAACTTCATTTTTGAAAATACATGCGTAAGCACATCATGAAAAGTATATCAACGTGAAGCGATGCAGTCATACCCTAATTTATTTATTTTTTTTCATTTCTGTCGGAATTCCCGGTCGTTAAAATAGTCATTCGCGCACTGTTTCCAACATTCAGTAGGAAATGGCTAGGCAAAACCATTCTGTAAAACATGAACTCCTCGCAGTCTTGTAATGGTCCTTAGCACCATGGTGCAGGTACGAACTATTTGAGAATGTTGCATATACATTTGTGGTCAATTGTATTATATAATCCTTATGTAGAATATCAGAAATTTAGAGATCTTACGGGAAATGGTTACAGAAATTCGATAGGCATTAATTCCTGTTTCAGCTTCTTTTTTTTTTTTTTTTTTTTTTTCTTTTTTTTTAGATTTTCCATCAATCAAAACTGCCATTTATAAAACATAAAGCCCATGGGCCACATCGTTCACCTGAGCAGCAGCTCCTAGCAATAAACAAGCTTGAGCAAAACTATCATTATACAAGCAGCGTGGTTCAGAAACTTTTCAAAGGTAATGACTAAGAATTCAATAAACATCAAAATTAATCACTAAACCTTTTTTTACAAACTTGAACTATCTCCACTTTGTCAGGAAGCTTTCATGTAAATTTCAGTTTTTATGGCTCAGTGGTTCTTGAGAAGAGGATTTTTAAATTATCCAACCCTATTTTTGTTATTGTCTCCCATTGAAAGGGGCGTGGCCATTCGTTTGAACAAACTTGAATCTCCTTCACCCAGGCTTGCTTTGTGCCAAGTTTGGTTGAAATTGGCCAAGTGGTTCTGAAGAAGTCGAAAATGTGAAAAAATTTAGACAGACGGGTGATCAGAAAAGCTCATTTGAGCTTTCAGCTCAGGTGAGCTAAAAACAAAATTAATTTAAGGGGCAGATATGAAATTTTCAGTATATAGAGTCACCTTATTACTTCTATAAGACTGTCATTCAGAAATACGCGGGAGTGTTTTGTTCTTGTGTTGAATTGTAATTCTACTGTGAATATAATATTAACGTTTTCCCCACTAAACCATCAAGTTGGCGCCCATTTTCCAGCTAAAATGAAAACAGCAAGTTTGCAGACTGTCATTCAGAAATACGCGGGAGTGTTTTGTTCTTGTGTTGAATTGTAATTCTACTGTGAATATAATGTTAACGTTTTCCCCACTAAACCATCAAGTTGGCGCCCATTTTCCAGCTAAAATGAAAACAGCAAGTTTGCAATTTTGAAATTCAATATAATACCTTCATCCTGGGAATAGCTTTCATCTTTTACTGTCTGGTACGCGACAATGGTTTGCGCACTATTAAGACCGTCAACCATAAATCATTTCTAATTACTATCATTTTACAAATGAAATACTTTCTCAAATATTTAAATGGATCGACATTTATTCGGATTTATAAATTGTATGAGAGCTGTACATAACTTCGAGGAAATGATCAATGGTCATGAAAATGGGAAATTGCGTAACACTGACACTTTTAACAATACTACTACTTGTCACATTTCCTTCAACTCGTTGTCGCCCTCTAGCGATGCAATATTAATTAAGGGTGCTTAAATAATGAACTTTAACATCAGACGCGTAGCGAATTAAGTAAAAACCTCTCGCCTCCGCGTCACTCAATCTCCGGTTCATTTCCGGAAGCTCGTCGTTCCAAGAATTTAAAAAAAAAAAAAGTTGTCTAGTGCGCTCATAGTTCTGTTCTGAAAAAGAGACTGATTTTGTGTTTGAATTATGGCGATTCATCACGATACGGTAAATTAATTATTGAACCAATCAAATTTTTACTCGCTGAAAATACGGAAGTATAGATCTTAAAACGTATTTGAGAGTTTTAAAGTATTCAATGCATAAAGATCATATCTAATCAATGAATGGTATCGAAGAGTTTATCAAACACAACTAATCCACCCGAGAAGTTTACTAAATTTTGAATTTCACTTTGAATTTTACATTGAAGAGCATGTTTTATCAAAATATTTTTAAAAGAAATAGTGCTCTCATACAAATATAGATCAATTGGAAAAAAAGGTTAAATAAACTTTTACAAAAATATAAAATTAATCATTTAGCGCGGATATCTTTCTCTTATTTTTATCAAGATATCGGATAACTCTTCCAAAATGTTCAAGTACAAAAATATATGCTCTGAATCATTTACCAGTCACGTGAACTCTATTTCTCTTTCATCATTTATTAAACACCACATGTACATTTATCTTTTTAAACCGTTCAAAATCTCCTTTCGCTATACATTGAATACCTTAAATCATTCAAAATCTCCTTTCGCTATACATTGAATACCTTAAATCATTCAAAATCTCCTTTCGCTATACATTGAATACCTTAAATCATTCAAAATCTCCTTTCGCTATACATTGAATACCTTAAATCATTAAAAATCTCCTTTCGTTATCATATGGTTATACATTAAATACCCTAAGGGATAATTTCCCTGTTCTCTGCAATAGAATATTTTATTGGGTACCTGTAGAGTTCGAAATCGAAACGAAATCTACCGAAACGAAACCAAACTTACCGAAACGAAACAGATTGTATAACCAAACTCTTTCAATTATGGTAATTAAACATGGTATCTCAGGCCCCTGTGAAAGTTACCACTTAAAATAAATTCGCCTCCCCTTTGATGAAGGTTTTCGGGTTGACTGTTACAAAGTTTAAATGTTGGAAGTGGAAGGGAGGGGGGCGCGCAAAGTACGATAATACGCAACTAAGAGATATATATGACCTTTTATTTCCTTTCGTTTTCCCTTCACGTTATTGATTGTCTTGGTTTAAGAGGAGTATGTTCTTTTATCATACTCTTTCCAGTAAAGGGGGGGGGGTTGTCAGTTTCCAGTCTCGTGTGAACTTTTTATGTTCTGAACAAAGATGTGATCAACACCGTGTCCTTCATTTTTAAAACCAGTATACATATAAACAGTGGGCGCGTACGTGTAATTCACTTGTTAACTAAGTACGGTAATGAACAACGCTAGAGCTGCGCACCGCAAGAAAGATAACTCCGAGGGTAAAACATGGGATTACGCTTGTTGATTTGTCTGGAGCTTTACTCCCTTCCTCAATCGGACGATGTTCCGATAGCTCCCTTCCTGAACCTTTCTCTCGCGTAGTGACGTATCACTTTAAGATTTATCTAGACGTCTACAATGATAAGGTACATGTACATCTACCTCTGTTTGTAAGGTCATATCCGAAAGATACATGACGTTTTGAGAGTCATATTCAAGACATTCAAAAGACTCGTGACGTTATCATTAAAGGGAAAGTCAACCCAAAAGATTTTTACATGATAAATGATAGGATTAATTATATGATAAAGATTTGTCATACTATCCCGTTGATATACGGCCTAGATAAGCTTCAGTACTAATTTGAAAACGTTAAAAACTGAAATTCCCGCGATCTATAGAGGCTGCCATGATGTGCAACTCTTTTGTATTCAAGACCACAAAAATCAATAATTTTGACGTCACACCGTCTGTTCCGGTTTTGATGACATTCTAAGATCATCAAATATGTGCATGTGGTAGATCTTTCGAATAATATGCTGATGCCTTCCTGTCAAGCAGTTAATTACACTAATGCGAAGGAGAGATGTGAAAAAAGTTTTCTTTCGAATTTCCCGACCCAACCAAGTCATTTGAAAAGAAAAGACTACGTAAACTGTGGATCCATCATTTGCGTAATGACAAGTTGAGGTTCAAGACATTCGTATGAAGAAACGTTTACCATCTGCCTGGTCTGCGACTCGACTGAACTTCTTCTTTTCTCAATTTCTTCTTACGAAAGAACGGGCTCAAAACTTAACTGTTCGTCAGGGCTCGAAATTAGCGAGAAATACTCGCGAATTGCGAGTAGATTTGAAAAATAGCGAGTAAAAATAGTGGACACTCGCAAATCTTAGCGAGTGGGGATTTACAAACCATGATCGTATCGTATCCGTTTTAAGCCGCGATGCGCCATTCGCTTTTCTTAAACTTGCACTCAAAATCATACAAACGCTTACATGAACGACTGATTTCAACAACCGTTTCTATCCGGATTTTCTTTTATGATTTTTAAAGAAACTCGGCGTCAAGCAAATGCTTTAGAGGTCGGACTTCGCATTATAATGAAAAATGTAGACCTGTTCACTTATAGGGGTGATTAAATTGACTTGGTAAAACATAGACTCCGATTTCTTGTTAGATGAATGAATAACAAAAAGCTCATACTTGGAATTCAAGTCTTCCGGTAGTTAATTTAATCAGAATTTTCTATCTACATTAATTCATTTTCATATTGAGGTCGGGTTGTAGTAACGGCACGAGTGCACTGCTCACCGTGTAGGCGATTACCCAAAACAAAAACAAAAAAAATCATGGGACTCGTGATCATGCTGCTTATAAACCACGAGTCTGGGATTCACTTTGAAAAATTACTCGTGACAATCCTGACGTGGCATGAAATTGGAAGACATTGGATCTATACCTGCGGTAAACAGGTTGTGAATATTAGAGGTGCGATGGTCAAGAGACCTAAACATTGCATCATATGACTTGCGTAAATTAGTGTTTTGTCCAAACGATGCCTGTTGACCCACTAGGCTCAGTAATGGTGGAGAAAATCATTGATTTAAAAAAAAAATATGAAAAAAGGGCACTGCTTCATTACTTTTATTTTAGCTTGTAGGTTTTCATTTTAGCCTGTGGATCTTTTACCCACAGGCTAAAATTAGCCTGTGGAAGAAAAAGTTAATTTCGACCCCTGGTTCGTGATATGTCATGTTTACAGTGCTATTGATGAAATAAACCGGAACAGACGGTGTGACGTCATAAATTATGTCAATGGACGCTCTCTTAGCGGCGGGTAATTTAAAATACATGATAGATTAATATTGATTTAATTGTTAAGCAAGGATTTTTGTTGTTAAAGACTGTCATTTACGATATCAGTAAGCGATACTTTATTCATAAAAGCAACAATGTGGTTAGGGTTGCCTTTCCCTTTAAGATAATTTCCGAAGGACCCGTAACCTTTTAAAAGTCCTGTCCAAAAGATACGTAACGATTCTAATGTCATATAAGACCCCATGAATACCACTAATGATGATGGGCGCTTGATGAAGGAACAATCTCTAACTACTCATAACACATGTACCTCAAACCTGACGTGTCTGATCATACACTGAGTTACTGTCACCGCTGTCTCATTAAATTATACATGCGTAAATGTATTTTAATTAGAATTTAAATAAAAATAACAAAATATGCGTTTTGGGAGGGGAAAATTGTCAATATGATGGGATTACTCTTCATACCAAGATTTTCAATAGCCTCACCAACATCTGATAATATAGTGAATTGAACTCGGGCCACCCTGAAGTATCAATCCTCCATCCCTAACAAACCACTATCAAAACTATGTACTGGATTCATTATATACGTTAAATGTTCTGATGGATATAGGATAACTTGTAAAGATTTTCTACATTCCATCAGTCCCCACCATCGGACCTAAACCCTAATTCACGTCATTTGTAGAAGACTCATATCCTAGTGGCCTACACTGTTCACAATTCCATACAAGTGATGTCCCTTTGAATATTGAGGAGGGAGGGGAGGAGCGTTGCAGTCATCGATTCAAAAGGAGTAGGAATACATGGAAAACGTACGATATATGATCGTTATAGAGTGCCAGGTACTAACTAGAGCAATGAATTAAGTACGATTTAAATATGATTGTACAGTATCACTGATATCATTTGTGACTTTTTCCGCATATCTAGACCCACTTTATAAAACACAGTACGTAATGGCGATATTTTTCACAATATAGGTGGTGCACTACGATTCACGAAATCACAATAAAGGGGTGCACTACGATTCGTGATGTCACAACTAGGAATACCAGTTTAACATTAATGTACACTAGACTTATGGGACAGTTTTTCTCTCTCTCTCCCTCTCTGTCGAATAATGTTGGGCTACAATGTAAAGGAATATGCAAAACCTCCCCTCGTTATATATATTTAACTGGCAAATTCGACATTCAAACCCAATAAATGGCAATGCATATTATATGTATTTACGAAATCCCTCAAAACACAACATTAACACGGTTAAACAGATTTTATTACAATGTACCTTAAGAAAAGCAGTCGATGCGGAGAATAAACGTATATCAAAATCTTTCAATACTGTAATAAACAAATTATAATAATCATAATAATAACCATGCAAAGCGAAATCCAGACTTTAGGTAGCTCCTCGCACCAAGACTTACTTTTCGTACACTACCTCACAAGATTTGTCTATCATCATAGCTCAGTGGATAAAGCATCGGGTCAAGGACCCGCAGATCCAAGTTCAAATCCGCCAGAATCTTTTATTGATACTTTAAAAAGAATTGTAAAACCATGGGGTTTTCCCTCAAATGAATGCATGTTTTCACCTTTTCGATATATGTACTTATTACACACAACATGTAGTATCATCATATCTTTCTTAAGTTAATTAAATCATTTCGCGCTGATTTGAAAAACTTTTTCAAGGTGCAGGGAGCCACTTTAAGTTAATGACAGACTAGAAGTTCTCATTCAATAGAGACCAAGATAAATGTAAATCAGTGCAATTGATATGTGGGCTGTGTTCAAGATCGTAACGACTAGCCCAGTGGCTAGGTATGGTGGCTGATTTGTGCCAATTTACAATTTGTTGTCTTTTTGGGTTTTTTGAGGTGAAAAGTAGCTAACATTATCATTTTGTCGTCTTTCCATTATTTCGAACCAAAAAGGTCACTAAATATCGTTTTGTTGTCTTTTTGCCTTGAAATAACAAAGAGACAACAAAGTGTAAAATGACACAAATCAACCACCATTACTAGCACCTACGCTATCCACTACGATCCTGAATTAACAGCACCTAGGCTAGCCACTACGATCCTGAATGCAGCAAAGACCTCCTTAGTACAGACATAAGATGGTCTAATTCTATTTACTTGAGACAATTTCTGTCTTTTAATAGATAAATCCAGAAAAAATTGTAGACAATGATCGGCGAGTAATAAACAATGTAAGTGCATCATGCATGGTAACAAGAAGGTACGTTAAAGATCATACAGCTACGGTCAAGAAGATCTCAAACATGGTTCACTGAATTCTACTGCAATCGGGAAATGCAACACTATGGACTGGACACTACAGTATGCTCATTTTCTTTGGTGATTTTGATTTCATTCTAAAGCTAAATTCAGTCTGTTGCATAAACACATGTATATGTATATAGAAATAACATATCCAAAAATAGACATACAAAGCGAAAAATATTTTGTAATGTTTCAATATGGCACAAAACATTTCCTAAGAGTAACGGTTAAAATCACAGTTCAAAGGTTGGAAGTATAGGAATTCTGACGTCATTTCCGGGTGATTCCGACATCCACTCCATTATTTTCTGGTTTGCCTCGGCGTCTGTGATTGGTTCAGGAAGTAGGACTAGACTCTGACTAGAATTTTTTGGAAAACCCGTTAGCAAATTATCATTCAAGTTGTAGAGGGATGCAGAAGTAACAAGATGTGCCCTCTTTTGAGTGGAATCAACGAGATTATCTTTGGTTTGTTGAATGCTTTTGTTTATATTTGGAATGGATATCTGGACGGTTTCGTTTTCTATATGTGGACTAGAACTTTCACTTTTGCTGTTTTTATACATTGGACTTTGTGGTTTGAATTGTGCGAGCACAGAGGGACTGACATAGAGAGTGTCTCCATACATCGGATCCTTGTTTCCCCTCTCCTGGGACTGAGGGGGAAGCCAGGTCGTTCCTTTGGGGACATGCAGTCCTGTGATCTGTACTCGCCATTTTGTCAGATCGCTCAGGTACAGTTTGAAGATTAACATAACTTTGCAGTTATGGCGGTCCTGCTTGTGTTGCATGCCTTGACACCCTAAGAAATAATGATAAAAAGAAAAACACCACTTAATTCAAACGAATTACATTGTCATTAAATTCCACTGTCGCATTTAAAACATAAAATATGTTGGGCTTTTTCCCTTCATTTTAAACTCACGTTTTTATTCATGTCCATACACTTTAACAAATACAGGTAACAGGTAAACATTTAACAACCATCTGTAAAATTATATTTGTCGCAATTGTACAAATCAGCTTACCAACCAATTTCCAAAGAGCATTTTTACCTGAGACACACTTGCCCCGCCCACCGCACTTCCGGATACAATTCCCGTGACCTGGACACCACATGTACCAGCTGACAGCGTACTCATCCCGCACTAACTTCCTTTCTATCTTGGACTTACGAGCTCGACCCTCCTCAGTATACTCAAAGTAGTCGTCCAAGCAGTTTCGACCCTGCCTCTGTTCCCCTCGCTTCCAGGATAATTTGACATTGTCCCCTACATTCTTTTGACGACACAGGGTCACGTAATTTTTCTTCATGGCTCGTTTTCCTTTGTTGAGGTATATGCCTTGTATCAATGGATGTTCCTTCAAAAAGTCGTGCACTTTCAAGCCCACCTCTACGAAGTTCACTTCACCGAACATTGACGACTTGTGTAGCTTAGCACCAAGAAATCCACATCTCTTGTCCATCCGTCTCCGCATCCTTCGCGCTTGTGCAACGCTCTTTTTAACAGCTCTATATGTAGGTGGGCTCATCAAATTAGCCTCCGTATCAAAATCGTACACATTTACGCCATCCGTCTGACTTTCCTGACTGTCGTGCGTAAAGTCATTATCACTATCATCAGCGTACGGTATCGTCGACTCACCGTCAGAGTGGTCTCTATAAGATGACGATATGTCAATGTCGTCTTCGGAATCGGAGTCATCGAATTCCATACGGATCTTCCCCATAGGTTCAAAACACGACTTAATGTCCTTTCCCATAATTCTCTGTGCAACGTCCCCATGGTCGATGAGAACCGGATTCTTGGGTATGGTAAATGAGGGCGGCACTGGTCTTTCTAACATGGCTACACTTGTGTCGTGCATGGCTACTTTTCCGCTCATCATATTGTTTGAGGGACTCTCCACTCGTATACTCTGCACACTTGGAGGTCCAGTGATTAGAAATTCGTCATTCGTTAAATCCGGTAATCCAATTAAATCGAGACTTTGCACTGAACCTACGGTTGACACAAGGCGTTCAGGTGGATCCGTCCGTGGATTATCCACTTCCTGTTCCAAATAAGATAGGTTTCTTCTTTGATCCGTGTTGTATATTTTGTCAATGTGGACGCTCTCTGTATCCATATTGTAAACATCACGGCTATTTTCGTCGGCGGGAGTGTACGAGTCGCGCCGTTTCGACAATTCATCCGTCAGCGTTTCCTGTCTGTCTAATCGTATACAAGATGTCGTGTTGGATATCGGCGAATACTGTATTCTTCTTTGAGGTCGAGATCGGTAAAATCGAGTTTTCGGAATTTTATGAAGAACGTTGTTGTCTATAGATTTTTCCACTTCCCGCCGACAGATACCGATTGTTTTGTTTTGCGTGGCTTTCTCCTTTACCTATTAGTAAATTTAAAACTCCACATTAATATTTCTGTTTCAACATCTAAATATCTAGAATTAAAATGACAACAAAGTGTTACCAAGGTTACAGTACTTTACACCTAAGGGCATTTCGCAATCAAGTGTTCAACGTTTTAATGAGAAGAAGGGGTGGGTTAACTGCTAGTGGTGTTATTATTTAACGATGAATCTCTTGGAGTTTTCTGTCATATATCTCTGTTAACAGAGTCCGGCAGACGCATTACGACAGTAATTTGATCTCAATCGAGAATTACATCCGTAGCATCAAATATACAAATCAAAGAACTCGCATAGAAACGATCACCATTTCTCTCCAGGTTTAACCTTTAACCCTTTATCGCTGAGATAATCGGCCCTGTTATACGGGTAACTGTTTATATACGGGTAACTGTTTATACGGGTAACTGTTTATACGGGTAACTGTTTACTGTTTATACGGGTAACTGTTTATACGGGTAACCTTTCATCGCTAAGTTTAACAACAGTTAAGCCAGAGACACGCTATACACCCCTAACAAAACGGTGGGTCATCGTTTGAAATATGTGCATGTGCGACCTCCCTCTCCCCCCAAACTATCAGATTAATACATGGACTATTGTAGTGCACACGGCATGTGCAAAATTAACGGACGAAAGGAGAACTAAATTTTGCTCCCACGATCAATTTTATACCTTTCACAAAAAGCCTGCATGTCCACATACACTTTATTTGCAAATCAATATATGGCTACATTTAAACAAGTTCTTTCACTGCCCTCATCCGACCAACGAGATCAATTTCCCTGACTCAGAAGTATATATGGTATAAATTTGCTGATACAGTCAAGCCACGTCATCTCAAACTCAATGGGGCTGAGAACAAAATATCTCAGGGTTCAAGATATTGAGATTAAAACAAAAAGAAATGAAGCTGGGAATTCTAACTTCAACATATTCATGGTATTCAAAATATCAATGTTTGAGATAGTGAAGATCAACTGTATTACCCGGGATCTTGTAGGTATCCCAGTGGTTTTTTCCATTGTTCTCTCTAATCAACCATGACTCTGATCATGAATTTGAACAAAACATCCTCAAGAAGGCTACAAATTATGCCTACTCGAATGACGAAATTGTAAAGTCAGGAGAGGGAAAACAACACATGCAGGGTGCCAAGCCACTTTTGGTCTAAAGAATATAGGATTATAGGAATTTTTTGGCAGTTTATAGGGCAAATATAGGGATTTTTACAGCAGATTTATAGGAATAAATTGAGTTTTTATTAAAGAATTTGTATAAAAGTTTATTGTAGCTGCATAAAAATCTAGCAAGCATAGTATCTTCCTGGGGAAGAAATAAATTCAAATAATATTAAACATAAACAAAGATGAAATCCTTTTAAATGTGGACAGTTTTCCATCCAATAGACAGTTCTTATACAATCATCATAGTTATTCTCTTCATAACAATCCAATTAAAAATCAATCTGGCATCAGCCCCTGCATTTTTGGGTTTTGTTTTTTTTTTATCATTTTTGAAAATAGGACTGTCGTTTTTGTTTTGGATATATAGGGCTTTATAGGGATTTTAATGACTTTTTGGGAAAATTAAGGAACCTTCAACTTTATAGGAAAATATAGGAATAAATAAAAACACCCTGGAGATGTGTCTAAAGACATGTCTTGAAATGTGTCTGAAGCACAAACAAAAGACCCATCTCCTGTCAGATGGTCTGTCATATCCATCAGTCAGGCCAAAGGTTTAAATTGCCTTCATTGTTTCCACAGTGAACATTTCTGTCAATTTTCCCAAATTAGTGGCAACAGTATCGACAAGAGGTACTGTGAGCAATGCTCACTAAGAATACCCCCCGCTTACCCCAATCTCCCAAAGGGTGTTGGTAATGGGTATAAACTACCTCTTTTCTGAGTGTAAAAAACAAATGGCATGACAAACCGATCCATATTGCTACTTCGATGTCCAGTGCGCGTGACCTTTGACCTTTTGACCCCAAAATCGATAGGGAACATCTTCATCCCATGGGTAGTCCATATGTATGATATGGTGACTGTAGGTGGAAAGGATAATGCTTTAGAGCCCGGAAACCATATTGCTACGTCGATGTCCAGTGCGCTTGACCTTTGATCTTTTGACCCCAAAATCAATAGGAAACATCTTCATCCCATGGGTAGTCCATATGTATGATATGGTGACTGTAGGTGGAAAGGATAATGCTTTAGAGCCCGGAAACCATATTGCTACTTCGATGTCCAGTGCGCGTGACCTTTGACCTTTTGACCCCAAAATCGATAGGGAACATCTTCATCCCATGGGTAGTCCATATGTATGATATGGTGACTGTAGGTGGAAAGGATAACGCTTTAGAGCCCGGAAACCATATTGCTACTTCGATGTCCAGTGTGCTTGACCTTTGACCTTTTGACCCCAAAATCGATAGGGAACATCTTCATCCCATGGGTAGTCCATATGTATGATATGGTGACGGTAGGTGGAAAGGATAATGCTTTAGAGTCCGGAAACCATTGCGTCTACAGACGGACGGACGGACAGACGGACAACCCGATTCCAGTATACCCCCCCCCCACAACTTGTTGTGGGGGGTATAAATAGAGACTGAGTCATCTGACATAATGCTTATACAGCTATGACCTTGAGCACCAGTCATAGGTCTGAATTTGTGACATCTGACATAATGCTTATACAGCTATGACCTTGAGCACCAGTCAGAGGTCTGAATTTGTCACATCTGACATAATGCTTATACAGCTATGACCTTGAGCACCAGTCAGAGGTCTGAATTTGTCACATCTGACATAATGTTTATACAGCTATGACCTTGAGCACCAGTCAGAGGTCTGAATTTGTCACACCTAACCTACCGCTGGTGACATCACAATATAGGTGATGTTTAAGACACCCCAATGCTCATTTTACTCATCAAAAGGCATCCAAGCTATTAATTCATCACTATTACCTTTAATTTGTGTACCATTTTGAATTTTCGATATATTTAGGGATGGGTATGTTGATTGTTCAGCATGAATTCTGTACATATCACAAAACCATTAACATACCTATTACCTAAGGACCAATCACGCAGAGTTGTTATAAATGGCCCAGTAGTTTCAGAGATTTCCTTAAATAATGAGAAGAAAACCAAATCACTGGTATTCATTGAGCTTCAATGTGATAACAACATCCCCGAGTCCAGGCAGCTAATAAAACCATCAAAGTATGGGAAGGGGTTATATGTCTTCCAGAATATCTGTCTACATTTATAGAACTAAACCAAAAACATGGATTTATTATTCTATCCACTTCTTCTCCAGACGCATTCACATTATATCAAGAATGTCATGTGCAATTCCTCAACCATGTCGGACAAGAAAGATATCGCAATTGCGAGTCCTTTCTCACAAAGCCAGTCAAATTTATATCACTGAATATTTTTTGTTAAATACACCAAATTTTCATCCTCTTTACCCAAATAAAGCATTTCAGCCCCCAGCCCCCATTCTCTACACAATACTTTACATACTGGGGTAGGAATCTCCACACCACGGGACTGGAGGTCAGTATGGGTAGTCTGAATTTCCTCTGTCTTGTCCTTCAGAAGTGAGACAGCATGGGGAATCCCCGGACTGACAAATCGCAGACACTCCTAAAATTAGAATTATCATGTGTTCAATTACCAGGTGCAACAGTATATAAAATATCAAATGACCATTGCTTTGAGCAAAAGTTGGTATCAGATAATCCACATTCTCATATACAAGAGTCTCATTCTATGTGTACCCTCCATCAGCAGAGAATAAATGTGGACTAAGACTCCGTGGAGACCGAGACTCACAAGAGACCGAGACTCACAAGAGACAGAGACTCACAAGAGACCGAGACTCACAAGAGACCAAGACTCCTAAGAGACCAAGACTCACAGGAGACCAAGACTCTGCTGAAACCGAGACTCACAAGAAACTGAGACTCAACAACAAAAACACTTCATTATAACCAAACTTCATCATACAGAAAAACATGGTTATAGTGAATCTCCAGGATCAGCTTAAACAGTTCATTATAACCAAACTTCATTATACAGTAATACACAGTTATAGTGAACCTCCAGGATCAGCGGAAAACAGTTCATTATAACAAACATCATTATACAGTAAAACACAGTTATAGTGAACCTCCAGGGCCCGCGAATAACAGTTCATTATAACCAAACTTCATTATACAGTAAAACACGGTTATAGTGAACCTCCAGGGCCAGTAAAAAAAAAAACAGTTTGTTATAACTAAACTTTGTTAAATCAAATGAAATTTTCTATAATTTTTCTCTCATAGGGGAATAAATATGACTTCACAATAGGCATGACTTTGTTACGAGTGTGTTCATTATAAGCCTCTTATACTGTAATCAGTTCACACAATTTACACTTTCACCTGGATGATCTGACTTAACAAAATCAGTTCACATAGTATGACCTTTGTGACCTTAACACTGCCTGGCCTCAATATTGTTAGGTAGTACATAATAGAACACTGCCGGGTAGAATAAAATAAAACTAGTTCTAATTGTAACGGGGACCGTTACAGATGTTCCCCAAACCTCCCCCAATTAAAAAGTGATGTCCTTGTGAATCTATAGCAAAAAATCATTTTATTTTAACCTTTAATTACATGTAGTACGTTCAATATGGTCATTTCAGTACCAAAAAATGAAAGAAAGCGTTGCACGCGCATACACGCGCACGCGTGTATGATTCCGAAATTTTGTTGATGTCGTTCAACAGGCATGTGTATCATATACCCACAGTGTGAATTTCATAACGTTTCCACCAAATATAAGGAAGTTATAGCGATTTTAAAATCGTCCAATCAGAATTCAGCACACGTGCATGCACGTGCTGAGCAGTAATTCTAACCACAGCAATTTGTAAGGAGTACCAAGACACATCTAAACCATTAATATCAATACAATTTGACGAAAAACAAAAACGTTATCGTCCTTTAAAAATTGAACATTTAAAAAACGTTGCACGCGCATGCGCGTGTGCGTTAGCATTTTTTTGCTACACCAATATATAGATACACATATTGTCTACGTATGCTGTGAATATCATCTCATTCGCTTCATAGATAAGATAGTTACAAACATTTTAGTATTATCCAATCAAAATGAAGCGCACGTGCATGCGCGTGCAAATTGGTAATTTTGACCATGCAAATCAGTTAAGGGTCTCAATATCTACCTATGATATGAATTTCAAGCCATCTCAATGAACAACAAAAAAGTTAGACTGATTCCAGAGTTACTGTACAAATTTCGTAATGCGCGTGCACGCGCATGCGTGCGCGTGCTGACAAATTAACTATTATTTTTCATATGTACAAATGATATACTATCATCCTATTTAGGTTTTATATCGCTTCCTTCAATATTCTGATTTTCCATTTTTTGTACCAAAATTGGAATGCACGTGCGTGCGCGTGCATGCACGTGCAGACAAAATGACTATCACTATGCACATCTACAAACGCTATACTATCATCCTGGAAAGTTTCATATTGATCCCTTTTGTAGTTTCTGAGAACACTACCGGACAAAAAAGTACCGGAGAAAAAGAATAATAACTACATACTCATTACTAGTAATGAGTAGGTCTTCCGTTAGACCACTTCCAGTAAAGAGCTTTCTATTCCTACGAAAACCATTTAAATGTATCAGAAAATGTGCCTTAACAATGAATGAGAAATATATTATCGAATTTTTTACTCCTTTCTCGTAACTTCCGGTGACAACCGGAAGTACTATTGAGATGCGTTTTCCTATAAATGACATCGATTCTTTACTGTCTATATTCCCTGAAAATTTCACGTCTCTATCTGAAAGAGTTCTCAACAAAAACAAGTAGACTAAAGAAAGAAAAAGTAGCAAGTTACTACCGACCGGAAGTCAATTTTGAAAAACAAAATTAACAAAACTCTAGAAGATGATACTTTTATTAAGACATGTGAAAATCATATGAAAGACTTCAAATATAAGCGAGATTTATGGGGACAAAGAGACGAAAAGTATAAAGATATTTTATCAAGAAACCGGAAGTAGTCGTTTTGACCACCGACAGACTCAATATTATTTTGACACTTTGAAAGAGAGTTGATAAACTAGTATAGGTTTCAATTTAAAAGAAAAAGTTTGAAATTTGCGATTCTTTCCATCACTTCCGGTGACGACAGGAAGTGACAGTTGACATGTTCAACCCCCTACTGCAGGCTTACAAACGGAGATTGATCATTCCTGAATATATGATGAACCTATATTTTACCTTTTCCAAGAAAAGTGCTGGACAGAATTCCTTTTGAGAAACAGAAAATCGGCCCTATTTTCCGACCGGAAGTGAATTTTGTAAAACAAAAATACCTATAGCAAGGTCATTTCATAAGACATTATTCCTGAAAATTTCAAGAAAATATATCCAGCCATCTCTCAGAAATCACTCGAAGAAATTGGAAAATCGACATTTTTTCAAATACTTCCGGTATAGACCGGAAGTGACGGACGAAAAAATTGAATGCATGTGTACAATGCACTAATGCTAGTTGATCAACTCTACAAGTTTCAAACGTCTATCAATATTCATTATTGAGAAACTGAAAAAACAAGGTTTGAATATGTCCACCCCATATCTCACAACCGGAAGTGAATTTTACAAAAATATTTAAATATAATCTAGACAATCATAGTGTCTAAAATATACGTAAAATTCAAATCATTAACTTGTTTTATGACCGAGATTTATGGCACTGAAAAATGAGAGAATGAATAGTCTTTCTTTGATATAACCGGAAGTTCGAGTTTCAACTTCCGGTGGGGTCAACATTTTTTGAAAATTACAACAAGACCTAGTAAACCGATATAGGTTTCAATTTGAAAGAAAAAAGTTTGAAATTTATGATTCATCAATCACTTCCGGTGACGACCAGAAGTGACGGCCAACATTCTTAAACCCCTACTGCACGCCTACAAAGTAAGATCTATTAACTCTGAAAATTTGGTGACTCTATCTTTTACCGTTTCTGAGAAAAACGCTGGACAACGAAAACAGCTCATAAGCCGTATTTGCCGACCGGAAGTAAATTTTACAAAAATATTTGACGTTACTTTAGACATTTATAGTGACTATAATATATGTAAAACTCAACTCATTAACTAGTTTCATGACCGAGATTTATGGCACTGAAAAATGAGATAATGAATAGTCTTTATTTGATATAACCGGAAGTTGAAGATTCAACTTCCGGTGGGGTCAACATTTTTTGAGAACTAGAACGAGATATAGTAAACCGATATAGGTTTCAATTTGAAAGAAAAAAGTTTGAAATTCATGATTCCTTTAATCACTTCCGGTGACGACCGGAAGTGACGGCCGACATTCTAAACCCCCTACTGCACGCCTACGAAATGAGATCTATTAACTCTGAAAATTTGGTGACTCTATCTTTTACCGTTTCTGAGAAAAACGCTGGACAAGATATCTTGTAAAAAGACGAAAATTGGACATATCTTGCGACCGGAAGTGAACTTTGAAAAAATGAAAAAAATGCCTCGAGGTACCATCGTTGTCTATAACCTGTGAAAGTTTCAGGAAAATCCATCCAACGGTCTAGGAGACGAAAGGGAAAAAAAAAATAATAATAATAATAATAACTAGACACGATCTCGTTGCGAGCAACGAGTAGGTCTTCCGTCCGATTTGTTGATGCACTCGGAGTTAAAAAAAAAAAAAAAAAAAAGACAAATGAGTCCCAATTTAGTTTCCGACTTTAAGACACTTTAGATATAATCAATTTTTCATATCATAAGCTTCTGAAGCAAAGTTGCGGTGAAATTCGTTTGAAATTCGACTCTCCAGGCGAGCCATAAGGCCCGCGGGCCTATTTCTTGATGTCATTTGTTAGCCCTCTATAGACTCAACAACTTTAGTTCTATATGTCTTTACAAAATATTTACCTGTAAAAAGTTATTGAGATCGACCGATATTGACAAAAAATCGACTCTACAGGCGAGCCATTAGGACCATAGGCCTATTTCTTGATATCAATCGATAGATCTCGATAAACTGAACAACTTTTGTTCAATATGTCCTTACAAAATATTTACCAGTTACAAGTTTTTGAAATCGACTGATATCGACAAAAATCGACTCTACAGGCGAGCCATGAGGCCCACAGACCCATTTTTTGATATTGATCGATAGGTTATGACACATTGAACAACTTTTGTTCAATAATGCTTTTCAAAAAATATGTCGTTTTAAAGATATGAGGCGTCAAATATTTACGATTTTGGCCCTTAAAATCTCTAATTACGTAACATATGACCTACTTTTTGATTTGATAAGATCAAGCTCGTTGAGATGAACATTTCCGCTTCTACAACTTATTATAAAATATTAATAGTTTCTGAGATATTCTCAAAAACATTTGGACCCTTCTGAACCCCTAATTTAAAGGGCCAGCCCGTTTTGCTTGATATCGTAAGAAAGGCCTTGTCATTTGAAACATTTTTTGCTCAACAAGTATTTAGAAATTCTTTACCGTTCTCGAGTTATCTCTACAAGAAATATTTAGGGGCCAAACTGTAGCTCCCTAACGGGGCCACATAGGGAAAAAACGAAATGTACATATTGTTTAGATTATCATTCTGAACAACTTTTGTTCAATAATGCTTTTCAAAATATTTGTCGTTTTCAAGATATGAGGCGTCAATTATTTATGATTTTGGCCCTTAAAATCCCTTATTACGTAACATATGACCTAAATTTTTATAGGAATAGATTTGGATTGTTGAGATGAACATTTTTTGTTCTTTGACTTATACCAAAATATTAACGATTTTTGAGATATTTGATCTAGACTTTGAGCCCTTCTAGATCCCTAATTTAAGGGGCTAGCCCCTAAATCTTGATATTTTCAAAAAGATCTCGTAAATGTGCACAACTTTTGTTCTACATGTCTTAACAAAATATTTGCAAGAAAAAAGATATTGGAGATCAAAGGTCAAAAAACATATGACCTACTTTTTGATTTGATAAGAACAAGCTCGTTTAGATGAACATTTCCGCTTCAATGACTTATTACAAAATATTAATAGTTTCTGAGATATTCTCATAAACCTTTGGACCCTTCTGGGCCCCTAATTTAAAGGGTCAGCCCCTTTTGCTTGATATCGTAAGAAAGGTCATGACATTTCAAACATTTTTTGTTCAACAAGTATTTAGAAATTCTTTACCGTTCTCGAGTTATTTCTAGAAGTAATTTTTAGGGGCCAAACTGTAGCTCCCTAACGGGGCCACATAGGGTAAAAACGAAATATGCATATTGTTCAGATCATCATTCTGAACAACTTTTGTTCTTTATTGCTTTTCAAAATATTAGTCGTTTTCGAGATACAAGGGGTAAAAAATTTATGGTTTTGGCCCTTAAAATCCCTTATTACGTAACATATGACCTAAATTTTTATATGAATAGATTTGGATTGTTGAGATGAACATTTTTTGTTCTTTGACTTATACCAAAATATTAACGATTTTTGAGATATTTGATCTAGACTTTGAGCCCTTCTAGATCCCAAAATTTATGGGGCTAGCCCCTAAATCTTGATATTTTCAAAAAGATCTCGTAAATGTGCACAACTTTTGTTCTACATGTCTTAACAAAATATTTGCAAGAAAAAAGATATTGGAGATCAAAGGTCAAAAATCGCCGAAATCGGCAAACAATTTTGGCATCCATTTTTTCAGGTCCAGGCGAGCGCTTAGGCAAATCGCCTCCGGTAAAATCGAATCCCCCACAAATCTTCTAAAATGTTTACTCTATCTTGTGTAGAAATTTCAAGACTCTAGCTTCAAAACTAACGGAGGAGATGTGTGGACAACAAGACCCTTCAAAAAGTCACTAAAAGAGAGATAACTCCTGACCGGAAGTGACGTCAAGCACGAAATTTTGCAAGCAAAGTCTCGTCACCAAAAGACATCTTTCCTGAAAATTTCGTGAAAATCGATCGAGAAATGGCTGAGAAAAACGCGTGTACTACCAAGGAAAATAATAATAATAATAATGAAGAAGAAGAACGCGAACAATAATAGTAAGGTCTTCCGCAGGAGACGGAAGACCTTAATAATAATAATGAAGAAGAAGAACGCGAACAATAATAGTAAGGTCTTCCGCAGGAGACGGAAGACCTTAATAATAACTAGACACTCATTACTAGTAATGAGTAGGTCTTCCGTTAGACCACTTCCGGTAAAGAACTTTCTGTTCCTACAAAAACCATTTAAATATATCAGAAAATGTGTCTTAACAATGAATGAGAAATGTATTATCGAATTTTTTACTCCTTTCTCGTAACTTCCGGTGACGACCGGAAGTACTATTCAGATGCGTTTTCCTATAAATGACAGCGACTCTTTACTGTCTATATTCCCTGAAAATTTCACGTCTCTATCTGAAAGAGTTCTCAAAAAAAGAAGTAAACCTAAGAAAGAAAAAGTAGTAGGTTACTACCGACCGGAAGTCAATTTTGAAAAACAAAATTATCAAAACTTTGGAAGTTTATACTTTTATTAAGACATGTGAAAATCATATGAAAGACTTCAAATATAAGCGAGATTTATGGGGACAAAGAGACGAAAATTAAAAAGGTATTTTATCAAGAAACCGGAAGTAGTCGTTTTGACTACCGACAGAGTCAATATTCTTTTGACACTTTGAAAGAGACTTAATAAACTAGTATAGGTTTCAATTTAAAGGAAAAAGTTTGAAATTTGCGATTCTTTCCATCACTTCCGGTGACGACAGGAAGTGACGGTCGACATGTTCAACCCACTACTGCATGCCTACAAACGGAGATTGATCATCCCTGAATGTTTGATGAACCTATATTTTACTTTTTCCAAGAAAAATGCTGGACAAAATTCCTTTTGAGAAACAAAAAATCGGCCATATTTTCCGACCGGAAGTGAATTTTGTAAAAACAAAAAGAATTATAGCAAGGTCATTTCATAAGACATTATTCCTGAAAATTTCAGCCATCTCTGAGAAATCACTCGAAGAAATCGGAAAATCGACAATTATTCAAATACTTCCGGTATAGACCGGAAGTGACGGACAAAAAAATTGAATGTATGTGTACAATGGACTAATGTTAGTTGATCAACTCTACAAGTTTCAAGCGTCTATCTATATTCATTATTGAGAAACTGAAAAAACAAGGTTTGAATATGTCCACCCTATATCTCACGACCGGAAGTGAATTTTTTCAAAAATATTTAAATTTACTCTAGACATTTATAGTGTCTATAACATATGTAAAATTCAAATCATTAACTTGTTTTATGACCGAGATTTATGGCACTTAAAAATGAGAGAATGAATAGGCTTTCTTTGATATAACCGGAAGTTGGAGTTTCAACTTCCGGTGGGGTCAACATTTTTTTGAGAATTAGAACCAGACCTAGTAAACCGATATAGTTTCAGTTTGAAAGAAAAAAGTTTGAAATATATGATTCATTTAATCACTTCCGGTGACGACCGGAAGTGACGGCCGACATATTTAACCCCCTACTGCACGCCTACAAAGTGAGATATATTAACTCTGAAAATTTGGTGACTCTATCTTTTACCGTTTCTGAGAAAAACGCTGGATAACGAAAACAGCTCATAAGCCGTATTTGCCGACCGGAAGTAAATTTTACAAAAATATTTGACGTTACTCTAGACATTTATAGTGACTATTATATATTTAAAACTCAAGTCATTAACTAGTTTCATGACCGAGATTTATGGCACTGAAAAATGAAAGAATGAATAGGCTTTCTTTGATAAAACCAGAAGTTGAAGATTCAACTTCCGGTGGGGTCAACATTTTTTGAGAATTAGAACGAGATATAGTAAACCGAATTAGGTTTCAATTTGAAAGAAAAAAGTTTGAAATTCATGATTCCTTTAATCACTTCCGGTGACGACCGGAAGTGACGGCCGACATTCTTAACCCCCTACTGCACGCCTACAAAGTGAGATCTATTAACTCTGAAAATTTGGTGACTCTATCTTTTACCGTTTCTGAGAAAAACGCTGGACAAAATATCTGTAAAAAGACGAAAATTGGACATATCTTGCGACCGGAAGTGAATTTTGAAAAAATGAAAAAAAAGGCCTCAAGGTACCATCGTTCTCTATAACCTGTGAAAGTTTCAGGAAAATCCATCCAACGGTCTCGGAGACGAAAGGGAAAAAAAAAATAATAATAAACAGTAGAATCACTATAAGGTCTTCCGTTGGTAACGGAAGACCTTAATAAACAGTAGAATCACTAGAAGGTCTTCCGTTGGAAACGGAAGACCTTAATAATAATAAGAAACAGAGTAAAAACAATATGTTCCCAAACTTTGTTTGGGGAACATAACAAAAGTGAAAGTAAACCTCACCTCCGATGCCTTGACACTACCAGGTAAATTAATGATGAGTGTCTTCCCTCTAACTCCACAAACCAGCCTGTAAAAAGAATTGTCATTGATTGTGATTAAGGAGTTTGTGGATGTAATCACAAATAAACCAATGTAATGGAGATCTGGAAATCTTCAGGTGACATTATTTTCATAAACAAGCATTCTGAAAGTATTGCATTAGCAATGCATGTCCCCCTACCGACACCCCATTAATTGATGTCTGTATTTAATATTCGAGGAAATGTACATTTCATGTTTGACCTTGAACTCACTGTGACACGATACATTAGTACCAAGTCACCATGTTTACCAGTGTCAAATTAATTTAATGTTTTGTTGTTCATCCAGTTGACACGTGTAGTGTTTATCAGGAATGAAATAGTAGTCTTAATAAGTGGTGGGGGGGGGGGGGGGATATTTAAATAATCGTGCAATTGGGACACAAAACAATATACTGATATAACATTCGTATCTGTATGATAAATACTTAATATAAAGGATCTCGAAATACTAATCACTATCCGATTTTGAATGCTCATGAATGCAGGAATGTGGTAAATTGAAAACTGTCGATGCATCAGACCAATGCTTACATAAAAATACATGATATTTTCATTGATATGTTTATTTCGTGATTATTGAGCTTGAAATGTCAAATTAATGTGAAAACTTATCCATCAAACATTACAAAATTTGAACTTGATCTGTAATTTGCCACTCTGAAACTAAACTGCAAGTTTCAAATGAATCCACGCAAGCAAGCAAATGGGAAAACGTCTGGAAAACCAATATGGGACAGATAGAGGGACATATGGAGAAGAAATCTATAGTCTCATTCAGTTTTACAAACCAGTAGGGAACTAATAAGAGGCTCATGGGTCACAATCAACAGACATACATACTGTTAGATATTCATATATTTGACACACTTATAGAATTTCTCTTCGTATTCCTATGTAGAACTTTATAAGCCCAACTGTGGACTCCATAGTAGTCCTGGGGTTCATGGTTTGAAGAAACTTTAATATATACTGCAGAATTACACTTGCATATCAATTTGACAAATTGTAGATTTTTTGATATTGAGAAAAATACATTTAAAGATTTTCCTATATATATTACCACAAAAAACTTCAGACCCCTATTGTGCCCCTAACCTGGGGCGCATTTTACAAAAGAACTTACAACCAACTTTACATACTGAAATTTTCTAGTTTATTGTAAGATCCTTCACTCCAAATGCAAGATATTTTTTTTAAAATGTTGAAAATTTAGCCTCAGAAAAGTTTTACTTCATTTACTGAAATTATAACTGTGCAATATAATTTAAGACTTGCGACCCTGTCGTAAGTTGTTTTGTAAAACAGGCCCCTGATCCCCAGATTTATGGGGTTTTGGATTATTTTTTTTAACTAAATGTACACAACATGACAATCTTGCATATACATTTTTTGATGTATTTCATGTGACTTTATACTCTGATTGTGGCCAGTGAACAAACAGGAATCTTTAGTATACAAGAAATCTTTGCAAGTTTCACTTTTTCTGCTCCAAGGATTTTCAAGATACATCTCAACCCATTGTTACTATTTCCAAATTATCTTCCCTTGAAAACGGGTGTGGCCCTTCATTTGAACAAACTTGCAGCATTTGTTTGGAGAAGAAGCCAGATATGTGAAAAGTTAACAGAAAATAGACACATTCTGATCAGAAAAGCTAACTCAGGTGATCTAAAAACTTAATAGCTATATTTCAAGTGTCAGAATATCTTAATTTTGCCAGTTAAAACTTGAAAAATTACATATAATAAATACAATACTTTCATATAAATCCAGATTCACAGTGTATATAAACTGATGCATTACATTTTTATCAGAACTCCATCAACGTCCAGCGGAATGCTCTCCGTCTACTCACCTGGACAGCATGGCCAAAGGAGTGACCTCCAGAGACTGCTTCAGCATGGCCAAGGTCATTCCCAGAGCTTCCTTCTCCAGGATAGACTTTGTGGCCTACAACAAATACCTAATCAGTGCTTAGGCTAAAATTGTGTTTTATTTCACAGCTATGAGAGACAACTCTGGTTTGTTTGTGTTTGCAGGGTTAAACAGAAATCATTTTATAAATCTTTCACAAATTTTTTCACGAATAGTCTGATGGCTTGCAATATAAAACAATTCAGTTTTTGAGGATATCTCAACAGCAAAATCAGAATTTCTAGGATCAGAATGATTGACAGCAGAATCAGGATTTAAAGGGTTGGATTGAATCTAGTTAAGTTCGGAGGTCTGTAAACATTTTGGTGTTCTTCCTCTATTATAAAAACTAATGACAAAATATTTCTATTCTCTAACAATCACTGGAACCTTTGTAGCATAACCAATGGTTGCGGGTATTTGTAATGGAAAATGGCTCATTTCATTATAATTAACTTTAGTGACTTTCAATAGATTGTGTTCCATTCCAAGGTCTCCAGCACATCTATACAATATATCAGGCAGTTCAACACTCACGGACTGTGGGGCACATCTATACAATATATCAGGCAGTTCAACCAGGACTCGAAATTAACATATGCCCGTCAGTCCCTGACTGGTTAAAAGTCTGGAGGACAGACTGGTATTTGTTTTAGTTAGTCCAATGGGACTTGTCAATTTTCTTAAACGTAATTTTGAAAAACTTGCTTATGGAATCTTAAACACCGTACCTTTGGCATTTCTCTGTAGACATCATATAAACCTGATTAGTGTTGCAATATTATCTGAGGCATATGGAGTTAAATCCCATTATTTTATTTGAATGTCATTAATGAAATATGTTTAATTATTTCTGGAAAACCCTGGAGGACTGGTAAATTTTTCTGTGGAATTGTTGAAAATAAACACTCTCAGTCCGACTGGACTGGTGACATAAAAAGTTAGTTTCAAGCCCTGTTCAACATTCCTGGACAGTGAGTGCATGTACCTCGGGTGTGACATCCCTGGGGGAGAAGCCGGTCCCTCCTGTGGTCAGTAGGACGTCCAGTTTCCGTATGTCACTCCACTCCACCAGTGTGGACCTGATCTGGTCCTCCTCATCGGGAACTATTTTAGTGACCACCACCACACCAGGGATTCTATGTGTATAGAAATTACATATAACATATCTGTATACAACATTGTGCATCAAGTGTGTCTGTGAAGGAAATAAAGTCATTCAATGGTTGTTTAATAATGGTGTCTGCTGAAACACTTTTTAGCTATGAAGTCCATTACAAGACATTAATATTGGGTTTCTGAACTTGTGAAGGTTTTTTAATCCATAGACACCTCCTATAAAAACAATGAAAATGAAACAACAAAACTTAACCCCCATCAAATTAAACAAGAAAACTTTACCCCTATCAAATTAAACAACAAAACTTAACCCCCATCAAATTAAACAACAAAACTTAACCTTAACCCCCATCAAATTAAACAAGAGGCCCACAGGCCTTATCAGTCACCTAAATACTAGTGAAAAAGTATCACTACTTCCATAGGCTATGAAATCTAGAAAAAATTTCCTATTCTGAATATCTAAGCTAAATTCTAATGTTCAGCAACAGTTCGTAAAACTTCACTCCCCTCAAAAGTGCATACACTGATGAAAGGCTTTAAATAATAGGTGTATTTGCATTAAAACATCAAAATATATGACTAATTTGGACCCATCCTAAAGTCACAACCCTGGGTTATGAAATTCATCATTTTTGTACATCCTTTTCTGCTATTCCTAAGTATGCATTTAGATTTTATACAGTATCAGCAAACTTACACATACATACATGTACTATATACTAAGTTTGGCCACCCTGGGGTCAAAACCCTTACTCTGGAGAAAATCATATTGACAATTTTAGTAAACGACTACCTGCTCTATCCATTTAACACTATATACCAAGTTTGGCCCCGTCCTCGGGTCAGAACCCCTACCCCAGGGATCATGAAATTTACAATTTTGGTGGAGGCCTTCCTGCTCTACATCACTATGCATTTAGTTTTTCTTACATGTGTGTGGTTCTTGAGAAGAAGATTTTTGAAAATTGGTCAATTTTGATCAGTTTTTGCCTTGCCCCTAAGGTCCCAGGGGTGCAGGAATCCTGAAATTTACAATTTATGTTCCCCCTTGTTCCAAATATGTTTCATACCAAATTTGAAAAGAATTGGAATGATAGTTATCAAGAAGAGGTTAAAAATGTCTTTTGTTCACACATTTAATAACTGACCATTTTGGCCCCACCCTAATACTAAAACCCCTACCCCTGGGATGATCAAATTTAAAATTTTGGTAAAGGACTACCTGTTCTTTTTAAATATCTATGTACTTTCAATTTAGTATCAATAGCACTAAAGAAGATTTACATATTAACACTATATACGAAGTTTGGCCCCGCCCTGGAGTCAGAACCCCTACCCCGGGGATCATGAAATTTACAATTTTGGTAGAGGCCTTCCTGCTCTACATCACTATGCATTTAGTTTTTCTTACATGAGTGTGGTTCTTGAGAGGAAGATTTTTGAAAATTGGTCAATTTTGGGTAGTTATTGCACCACCCCTAGAGCCCCAGGGGTGCTGGAGTCCTGAAATTTACAATTTATGTCCCCCTTGTCCCAATGATGCCTCATACCAAATTTGAAAAGAATTGGACTGGTAGTTATTAAGAAGTTAAAAATATTCAATTGTTAACACACGACATACGACACACAACGACAACCAATTGCAATAGGTCACCTGAGTTTACTCAGGTGATCTAACAATCCCCATCAAACAAAACAAGGAAAACTGAATTATGAAAATTAATCCATCTAACCCCCCCCCCCCCCCCCCCCAACAAATTAAACAGTGAAAATTAAACCCATCAAATAAAACCATGAAAATTAAACCCTACCTAATCATTGACTGTACAGTACTTACATCTTTTTCTCCTGAATCAAGGATATCAGGTTTTTACTGCTTCCATCAGTCGCCTCATTTCTGTAACATCTGTCACTGACTGAAACATAGAAGTGATTCTGATGAAATATTGGTCATTAAGTTCACAGCAACATCTAATTTCACGTGCACTGAATAGATTACATATACATGTATATATATATATATATATATATCAAATGCCTATTACACTTAACAGGTGGAATGAGAGATGGGATAGAATGGAATGAGAGATGGGATAGAGATGGAATGAGAGATGGGATAGAATGGAATGAGAGATGGGATAGAATGGAATGAGAGATGGGATAGAGATGGAATGAGAGATGGGATAGAGATGGAATGAGAGATGGGATAGAATGGAATGAGATGGGATAGAATGGAATGAGAGATGGGATAGAGATGGAATGAGAGATGGGATAGAGATGGAATGAGAGATGGGATAGAATGGAATGAGATGGGATCGAATGGAATGAGAGATGGGATAGAGATGGAATGAGAGATGGGATAGAATGGAATGAGAGATGGGATAGAGATGGAATGAGAGATGGGATAGAATGGAATGAGAGATGGGATAGAGATGGAATGAGAGATGGGATAGAATGGAATGAGATGGGATAGAATGGAATGAGAGATGGGATAGAGATGGAATGAGAGATGGGATAGAATGGAATGAGATGGGATAGAATGGAATGAGAGATGGGATAGAGATGGAATGAGAGATGGGATAGAATGGAATGAGAGATGGGATAGAATGGAATGAGAGATGGGATAGAATGGAATGAGAGATGGGATAGAATGGAATGAGAGATGGGATAGAATGGAATGAGAGATGGGATAGAATGGAATGAGATGGGATAGAATGGAATGAGAGATGGGATAGAATGGAATGAGAGATGGGATAGAGGTGGAATGAGAGATGGGATAGAATGGAATGAGAGATGGGATAGAATGGAATGAGGGGAAAGGTACAGGATCAGTGATGATTCTGTGAAGTTTGAAATTATCTGAAATGGAATGGGGGGTGGGGTCAAGGGGGACAAATTTAGGTTTCTACAGGCCCAAAATCAGCTTTAAAATGTGTAACAACGAGTGAAAATCTCTCTCTACATGTTCAAGTAAAGACATGATAAGGATGGAGTGAGTAGTGAGATGAGGGAAGGAGTTAGAGGCATGATAAGGATGGAATGAGTAGTGAGATTAGGGAAGAAGTTAGAGACATGATAAGGAAGGAGTGAGTAGTGAGATGAGGGAAGCAGTTAAGAGACATAATAATGATCAGATGAGTAATGAGATGAGGGATGGAGTTAAGAGACATGATAATGATGGTATGAGTAGTGAGATGAGGGAAGGAGTTAGAGACAAGATAAGGATGGAATGAGTAGTGAGATGAGGGAAGGAGTTACAGACATGATAAGGATGGAGTGAGTAGTGAGATGAGGGAAGGAGTTAGAGACATGATAATGATGGTATGAGTAGTGAGATTAGGGAAGAAATTAGAGACATGATAAGGATGGAGTGAGTAGTGAGATGAGGGAAGGAGTTAAGAGACATGATAATGATGGTATGAGTAGTGAGATGAGGGAAGGAGTTAGAGACAAGATAAGGATGGAATGAGTAGTGAGATGAGGGAAGGAGTTAGAGACATGATAAGGATGGAGTGAGTAGTGAGATGAGGGAAGGAGTTAGAGACATGATAAGGATGGAATGAGTAGTGAGATGAGGGAAGGAGTTAGAGACATGATAAGGATTGGATGAGTAGTGAGATGAGGGAAGAGGTTAGAGACATGATAAGGATGGAGTGAGTAGTGAGATGAGGGAAGGAGTTAGAGACATGATAAGGATGGAATGAGTAGTGAGATGAGGGAAGGAGTTAGAGACATGATAAGGATTGGATGAGTAGTGAGATGAGGGAAGGAGTTAGAGACATGATAAGGATGGAGTGAGTAGTGAGATGAGGGAAGGAGTTAGAGACATGATAAGGATGGAATGAGTAGTGAGATGAGGGAAGGAGTTAGAGACATGATAAGGATGGAATGAGTAGTGAGATGAGGGAAGGAGTTAGAGACATGATAAGGATGGAGTGAGTAGTGAGATGAGGGAAGGAGTTAGAGACATGATAAGGATCGGATGAGTAGTGAGATGAGGGAAGGAGTTACAGACATGATAAGGATGGAGTGAGTAGTGAGATGAGGGAAGGAGTTACAGACATGATAAGGATGGAGTGAGTAGTGAGATAAGGGAAGGAGTTAGAGACATGATAAGGATGGAGTGAGTAGTGAGATGAGGGAAGGAGTTACAGACATGATAAGGATGGAGTGAGTAGTGAGATGAGGGAAGGAGTTACAGACATGATAAGGATGGAGTGAGTAGTGAGATGAGGGAAGGAGTTACAGACATGATAAGGATGGAATGAGTAGTGAGATGAGGGAAGGAGTTAGAGACATGATAAGGATGGAGTGAGTAGTGAGATAAGGGAAGGAGTTAGAGACATGATAAGGATGGAGTGAGTAGTGAGATGAGGGAAGGAGTTACAGACATGATAAGGATGGAGTGAGTAGTGAGATGAGGGAAGGAGTTACAGACATGATAAGGATGGAATGAGTAGTGAGATGAGGGAAGGAGTTACAGACATGATAAGGATGGAGTGAGTAGTGAGATGAGGGAAGGAGTTAGAGACATGATAAGGATGGAGTGAGTAGTGAGATGAGGGAAGGAGTAAGAGACATGATAAGGATGGAGTGAGTAGTGAGATGAGGGAAGGAGTAAGAGACATGATAAGGATGGAGTGAGTAGTGAGATGAGGGAAGGAGTTAGAGACATGATAAGGATGGAGTGAGTAGTGAGATGAGGGAAGGAGTAAGAGACATGATAATGATGGAATGAGTAGTGAGATGAGGGAAGGAGTTAGAGACATGATAAGGATGGAGTGAGTAGTGAGTAGTGAGATGAGGGAAGGAGTTAGAGGCATGATAAGGATGGAATGAGTAGTGAGATTAGGGAAGAAGTTAGAGACATGATAAGGAAGGAATGAGTAGTGAGATGAGGGAAGGAGTTAAGAGACATAATAATGATCAGATGAGTAATGAGATGAGGGAAGGAGTTACAGACATGATAAGGATGGAATGAGTAGTGAGATGAGGGAAGGAGTTAGAGACATGATAAGGATGGAATGAGTAGTGAGATGAGGGAAGGAGTTAGAGGCATGATAAGGATGGAATGAGTAGTGAGATTAGGGAAGAAGTTAGAGACATGATAAGGAAGGAGTGAGTAGTGAGATGAGGGAAGCAGTTAAGAGACATAATAATGATCAGATGAGTAATGAGATGAGGGATGGAGTTAAGAGACATGATAATGATGGTATGAGTAGTGAGATGAGGGAAGGAGTTAGAGACAAGATAAGGATGGAATGAGTAGTGAGATGAGGGAAGGAGTTACAGACATGATAAGGATGGAGTGAGTAGTGAGATGAGGGAAGGAGTTAGAGACATGATAATGATGGTATGAGTAGTGAGATTAGGGAAGAAATTAGAGACATGATAAGGATGGAGTGAGTAGTGAGATGAGGGAAGGAGTTAAGAGACATGATAATGATGGTATGAGTAGTGAGATGAGGGAAGGAGTTAGAGACAAGATAAGGATGGAATGAGTAGTGAGATGAGGGAAGGAGTTAGAGACATGATAAGGATGGAGTGAGTAGTGAGATGAGGGAAGGAGTTAGAGACATGATAAGGATGGAATGAGTAGTGAGATGAGGGAAGGAGTTAGAGACATGATAAGGATTGGATGAGTAGTGAGATGAGGGAAGAGGTTAGAGACATGATAAGGATGGAGTGAGTAGTGAGATGAGGGAAGGAGTTAGAGACATGATAAGGATGGAATGAGTAGTGAGATGAGGGAAGGAGTTAGAGACATGATAAGGATTGGATGAGTAGTGAGATGAGGGAAGGAGTTAGAGACATGATAAGGATGGAGTGAGTAGTGAGATGAGGGAAGGAGTTAGAGACATGATAAGGATGGAATGAGTAGTGAGATGAGGGAAGGAGTTAGAGACATGATAAGGATGGAATGAGTAGTGAGATGAGGGAAGGAGTTAGAGACATGATAAGGATGGAGTGAGTAGTGAGATGAGGGAAGGAGTTAGAGACATGATAAGGATCGGATGAGTAGTGAGATGAGGGAAGGAGTTACAGACATGATAAGGATGGAGTGAGTAGTGAGATGAGGGAAGGAGTTACAGACATGATAAGGATGGAGTGAGTAGTGAGATAAGGGAAGGAGTTAGAGACATGATAAGGATGGAGTGAGTAGTGAGATGAGGGAAGGAGTTACAGACATGATAAGGATGGAGTGAGTAGTGAGATGAGGGAAGGAGTTACAGACATGATAAGGATGGAGTGAGTAGTGAGATGAGGGAAGGAGTTACAGACATGATAAGGATGGAATGAGTAGTGAGATGAGGGAAGGAGTTAGAGACATGATAAGGATGGAGTGAGTAGTGAGATAAGGGAAGGAGTTAGAGACATGATAAGGATGGAGTGAGTAGTGAGATGAGGGAAGGAGTTACAGACATGATAAGGATGGAGTGAGTAGTGAGATGAGGGAAGGAGTTACAGACATGATAAGGATGGAATGAGTAGTGAGATGAGGGAAGGAGTTACAGACATGATAAGGATGGAGTGAGTAGTGAGATGAGGGAAGGAGTTAGAGACATGATAAGGATGGAGTGAGTAGTGAGATGAGGGAAGGAGTAAGAGACATGATAAGGATGGAGTGAGTAGTGAGATGAGGGAAGGAGTAAGAGACATGATAAGGATGGAGTGAGTAGTGAGATGAGGGAAGGAGTTAGAGACATGATAAGGATGGAGTGAGTAGTGAGATGAGGGAAGGAGTAAGAGACATGATAATGATGGAATGAGTAGTGAGATGAGGGAAGGAGTTAGATACATGATAAGGATGGAGTGAGTAGTGAGTAGTGAGATGAGGGAAGGAGTTAGAGGCATGATAAGGATGGAATGAGTAGTGAGATTAGGGAAGAAGTTAGAGACATGATAAGGAAGGAATGAGTAGTGAGATGAGGGAAGGAGTTAAGAGACATAATAATGATCAGATGAGTAATGAGATGAGGGAAGGAGTTACAGACATGATAAGGATGGTATGAGTAGTAAGATGAGGGAAGGAGTTAAGAGACATGATAAGGATGGAGAGAGTAGTGAGATGAGGGAAGGAGTTACAGACATGATAAGGATCGGATGAGTAGTGAGATGAGGGAAGGAGTTAAGAGACATGATAAGGATGGAGTGAGTAGTGAGATGAGGGAAGGAGTTAGTGACATGATAAGGATGGATGAGTAGTGAGATGAGGGAAGGAGTTAGGGACATATAACAGGTTGGGTATACTTCCCCATTAGCGAGATATTCTCGCTAAAACGCGATTATCCCTCTTTATTGAGAAATAAACATTACCATAAACGGGTGTTTTGGCGTCTTTATTGAAAATAATGGCAAATCCCGTGCAACGTTGAATAAGTGCGACACGCACTCAACATGATGCGAATTGTATATATATATAGGCTTCAGAATGAAATACAGTCAAGATTTGGCGACCTGGTTATAGAAAGTCATGTCCATCGCTTGATTCTGTTTCGCTTTGTTTCCGTTTAACTCAGAGTCGTGACATTTAATCGGGTCAGCTCTAGATCAATAAGATTCTGAATTATCATCGGATCACGTTATTTCATGTAAGAAATACCTGTCAGAATCCCAATTTGAGTATGTGTCTCCTCCTTCTCCGCGCCCGAGCCATCCATGTTTTAACTTCCCGAATAATCAAAATGTCGAGCCCGATATCAAAAAGGCATGTTCAACGAGGCCCATTGAAAATACACCTTTTTCTTTTATCAGGCACACTGTATGATAGTTTTTCATAGTGGGGAGGGGGGGTGTAGCAAGCAGAGAAGATATTATTTTATAAATTTCTGAAAAAATCTTGACAAACAAAATGAATAAAAATAAATAAAAGAAATTAGAAGAAAAAAAAAAAAAAAATAACAACCCACAAATTCAAAGCATATTTTTTCCCGATCTCAAAATCCTAAATCGGAGTCCCGGGAGGTCGGGCAAAGGATGATCCTCCAATATCAAATACATGTTAAACCTCATGAGAGTGAGATTAGTATAAGCCTTTTGGTTTGTTTCTCAATCTATTACATGTATAAGACATTGTTTGTAAACATTATTATCAAATTATTTATGAATGAATATTGTTTAAATTAAACCTCATGTCATCGTTTCAGGGTTAGTCCAGGCTAAAAAGGTTTTAGACTTGTTCATTAAGAATATAAAAAAAACATATATAGATACATAGATAATGTCCGGATCCTCTTTTTAAGTTTTCTGAATTATGCCAGAGATATAGAAAAGATACAGTTAGAGTTTATAAAATCTGTTTTAGGTGTGCGAAAAAACATAAATTCTGCCTCGGTGTATTTTGAAACTGGGAGTTTACCTATGAAAACCATTCGATTCTTTAGAATGTTCAAATTTTGGTTTAAATTGTTGCGTAGTGAAAATTGTATAATTAGAAATTGTTACGATGAATTATATTACAACTGTGATAGAATGAAAAATTGTAGCAAAATTTGGGCCTATTGCATTAAACAAAAATTGTACGATATAGGGTTAGGATATATTTGGTGTGATCAGGAGAATGCAACTTCTGAATTTTTCTTTCCTATTATAAAACAGAGGTTGACTGATATGTTTGTTCAAAGTTTAGTTGAACAAATTAATTGTTCTTCAAAGTGTACTATTTACAAACATGTTATTGATCACTTTTCATTACAGTATTACCTTTGTAAACCTATACCTAATATGTATAAAAGACACATTTGTCGAATTAGACTATCCTCTCATAATCTTGAAATTGAAACAGGCCGCCATAACAATAACTTAGAGAAAATAGAGTATGTAAATTTTGTAAAAATGACATAGAGGACGAATACCACTTTATATTAATTTGCCCTCATTACGAGGAATTTCGACATAGATATATCAAAGAGTATTATTGGCAAAAACCATTTGTTTTTCAAATTTGTACAATTATTAAGTGTTCATAATGTACACGAACTTTGTAATTTAGGGAAATATCTATGTCTTGCACTTAAGTTGCGAGAAAACATTGTTTAAAAGTCATTCTCCGTTGCTTGCTTGAATTTGTACACCGCCATACAATGTCATTTTTATGTATTTATGAAATTGAAGAATAGATATGTAAGTTTTATACACAGGCACTCGACGTTTTAGATATCTATAATAATAAAAAAAAATTGTCTTCCTGTAAACATAATATTATGTTTACAGGAAGACAATTTTTTTATCATAGATATTTAAAACGTCCGTGGTTTTATATCAAGAACAGAGTAGAACATACATCTTTCTAGTGATTTTTAGGACAAATAATATTACAGCACATATGAAATATCAGTTACCTGTGTATTTAAACAGGTTTTAGACTTCTTCATTAAAAATATAATAAAGAATATTGAAAATATATTGTTTATCAAATTGTTCAAGAGCAAGCAATACTTTTTTATAGATAGATGAGTTATTGTTCTTATCAGTCGTCTGTCGTCTACTATGTTACATCCCACCTCTGGTGTGTCCAGGGGTCCGTGTTTGTCTGATCCCACCTCTGGTGTGTCCAGGGGTCCGTGTTTGTCTGATCCCACCTCTGGTGTGTCCAGGGGTCCGTGTTTGTCTGATCCCACCTCTGGTGTGTCCAGGGGTCCGTGTTTGTCTGATCCCACCTCTGGTGTGTCCAGGGGTCCGTGTTTGTCTGATCCCACCTCTGGTGTGTCCAGGGGTCCGTGTTTGTCTGATCCCACCTCTGGTGTGTCCAGGGGTCCGTGTTTGTCTGATCCCACCTCTGGTGTGTCCAGGGGTCCGTGTTTGTCTGATCCCACCTCTGGTGTGTCCAGGGGTCCGTGTTTGTCTGATCCCACCTCTGGTGTGTCCAGGGGTCCGTGTTTGTCTGATCCCACCTCTGGTGTGTCCAGGGGTCCGTGTTTGTCTGATCCCACCTCTGGTGTGTCCAGGGGTCCGTGTTTGTCTGATCCCACCTCTGGTGTGTCCAGGGGTCCGTGTTTGTCTGATCCCACCTCTGGTGTGTCCAGGGGTCCGTGTTTGTCTGATCCCACCTCTGGTGTGTCCAGGGGTCCGTGTTTGTCTGATCCCACCTCTGGTGTGTCCAGGGGTCCGTGTTTGTCTGATCCCACCTCTGGTGTGTCCAGGGGTCCGTGTTTGTCTGATCCCACCTCTGATGTGTCCAGGGGTCCGTGTTTGTCTGATCCCACCTCTGGTGTGTCCAGGGGTCCGTGTTTGTCTGATCCCACCTCTGGTGTGTCCAGGGGTCCGTGTTTGTCTGATCCCACCTCTGGTGTGTCCAGGGGTCCGTGTTTGTCTGATCCCACCTCTGGTGTGTCCAGGGGTCCGTGTTTGTCTGATCCCACCTCTGGTGTGTCCAGGGGTCCGTGTTTGTCTGATCCCACCTCTGATGTGTCCAGGGGTCCGTGTTTGTCTGATCCCACCTCTGGTGTGTCCAGGGGTCCGTGTTTGTCTGATCCCACCTCTGGTGTGTCCAGGGGTCCGTGTTTGTCTGATCCCACCTCTGGTGTGTCCAGGGGTCCGTGTTTGTCTGATCCCACCTCTGGTGTGTCCAGGGGTCCGTGTTTGTCTGATCCCACCTCTGGTGTGTCCAGGGGTCCGTGTTTGTCTGATCCCACCTCTGGTGTGTCCAGGGGTCCGTGTTTGTCTGATCCCACCTCTGGTGTGTCCAGGGGTCCGTGTTTGTCTGATCCCACCTCTGGTGTGTCCAGGGGTCCGTGTTTGCCCAACTATCTATTTTGTATTGCTTATAGGAGTTATGAGATTGATCACTGTTCGTTATCTTCACCTTGCATGTATATGTTAACAGTGAATGAGAAAAAGAAAAACAAACGATACTTTACCTGTCGACTGACAAATTAATACCTAATCATGTGTATCAAATATCCAGTCAGTTTTGTTAAAACACATGTAGGCGCCAAAAGAAGAGGGGGAATTCTCCACTTTCAGTTTAGGATTTGCAGGATAGTGTTTGTCCCAGTAGTACATGTTCTACACCTAACGAGAGAGTTTTGACGATATCTAACCACGTGGTACGCACAAAGTCCAAGCTTCGTGGTTGGATAACCATGACATTGTATCTATAATTATTAAACCAATAATTATTAAGGGTGCCATGCTCTTTAAACATGGTGTTTGTGGAGCGCCACATTGATATAAACTGAAATAATTGAACATATCTAAAATTATTTGAAGATATCACCAATTAAATTTTTGCACGCATTAAATCAATCATTGCTCTCATTACTGAATGAAATTGAAGCGCGCATCAATTCAAATATTGCTTTCATCAATTCAATTGATGAGCGCATCAATGTGGCGGAATTATTGCTCGCAAAATTTGATTTGGACCTCGGTATAAATGATTTGATAATCACTTTAATTTAATTGAAGATATATTTGATTATTTACAGCGATTTTGTATAAGGAATAAATGCGCGCATCATTTTTTTTTTGTATTTTTTTTTTTTTTTTTGTAGAGAAAGCACAAATGAAATGAAAGAGATCATTTTCAATTGTGGATATGTTGAATTCAAGATATCTCTACTCAAGATAGTTGCTCTCTCTAAACGAATTGTTGCGCACATTAATTGAATTATTGCTCACTTCAATTGAATTGTAGCTCGCATCAACTCAATTGTTGATATCAATTCATTTGAAGACAGAACATAGGGGCTAAGTCCGTTTTGGGGCTAAGTCCGTTTTGGGTCCGAACCGTTTTGAGTTCGGACCCAAAACGGACTTAGCCCCTGTGGAAGACAGCAACTATTCAATTATAGCGCGCATCATTCAGCAGAATAATTATTTGATATCACCAATTCAATAAATGCACGCAATGATTCAGAATTGAATATATCATTTAAAATATTTTGAAGAGATCTGCAATTGAATTGTTGCGCGCATGAATTGATATCTTCCAAAAAATAAAGATTTCTTCAACTATTTGAGTATGTTGATTTCATACTCCATAATGTTTGGGAGGCCTGAGTAACCAACAGAAAATTATGCTGCTAGAACAATATAATCCGAACTAGACTCACCATCTTGTTTTCGGGCTTCTTAAAGGGACTGATTCACGATTTCCCCTCAAATTTTGTTTTTCACTTTAAATGATCAAAATCTATAGTACAATATGTTTAGAAGGTTTCACAAAAAAATTAAGGTTATTCATCAAGACAGAAGCTCATTATAGAGAGTTTATTATTTATTTTGAAAACAAAGATTGAGGTGTGTTATTGTTTACGAAGTTTTCAAAATAAAGGGACATTGATCCAAGTTTATTAGATATATCACATTTCAAGTATACTTTAAGTAAAACGTATCATTTAAAAGTTAAAATTTGTGATTGTACAAAATGAAGATGCTTTAAATTACAAAAACTAACGTTTCACTGGTTTGTTTGTTTACAACAAAAAGACTCGAGTCTTTGTTTACATAACACTGAATCAAAACTAAGATACTGCTCTTATCCTTGCATTTATACGGTCCAAATTTTGGTTGTCAACATTAAATGAGTTATATTTTTAATTTTTAACATAAAAAATGATAAACATTTCTTTCAAAAAACGTGAACCAGTCCCTTTAAGAGATAGGAACAGTTTCATATTGCGCAATCCGCATGTTTCTCTTGGTCGCTTAGGTCACTCAGAACATTCTCTGTTATTCAAGATCATTGTGACACATGGAGGTCTTTTTTTTTTTTGCCCCAAAACATATCCAAAAGACTACTATACATTTGGAAAAAACACACAGTCTGGAAACAGGAGATGAATGAAGATATTTTGAATGTGTAGAAGAAACCTAATCATGTTTGAAAACTACTCACCGTGGACCCTTACCTTGATGTTGAATACAGGTAAACTTCCAGCTTGTCGAGGTACTAATTATCAAACCCCACGCCAGTACAAAAATGTATCAACTAACTTGAGATAAATTCTGATGATCTTGATTGAAGGATAAAAATATAGAAGGGTTATGATAAGTAAACAAAAATCACTAAGAGGTTTAATAACTTGTGTGAGACGTTTACTAACTGTGTTGTTAAACTTTTCTTTCGAAACTCGATTTGGTCCCTCGCTTTGCTCGGGCAGCAAATCTCATCAGTGGTACTTTAAGAAAAGCTTACCAACATATACTTATAAATAATACTTTTTGGTGTTAATTAGATACATGTATTTCTCTTCTGTAATATTTACTCGAGCAGAGCATAGATGAAAGTATGTTAAATAATTTCTTTATCTCGTTCTATTTGTAAAAGCATGCAAGATAGATCAGAATTTCACCTTTTATATTTATCGGGCTCGAAATTATGTACGTGGATACGCCCCCCTAACATGATGCTTTTTGATAAGAGGCAATGGCTGTGTTTAACGTTCAGCTGTTTGTAAACACTCTTCTTTATTTCTTTATTTTTGTCTGCGGATTTGCCATCTCCGTACCACTAGGTGTTACCAACGTGAGTAGAAATCCAAAATAGTTAACGATAAAAATAAAACAATCAGTTAAAAACGCGCAAAGAGGCAATATCTTCTCAAACTGGAGTTATATTGAAATGCATTGTGCATGTGATGTTATTATTCTAAATTGTGTAACATGTGATTGATATGTCGGAATAAAAAAATTTTATGCGCCAATGTCATTCATCAGAGAGATTTTCTAGCGACGCGGTATGACCATGTTTGTTAAATTCAAATGCATAGATAACAGCTAGTTTGTAACCTTGATACTATATATCATGCTTATTATAATACACAATAAAAGAAAATGTATATGGAGATACAAAAAGGTATTTAAAATGTTCACGCAGATATTAATATACCCCATGCGTGCTATGAGGAATATATAGGCATGTCATCATATAGTTCAATATTGTAACCATTGTTATCTGAGTTCACTCGGTTTTATAATCTTTTTATTATCTTAAATAAGCAATCCTTTCTCGGACTCAATTCCATTGGTTTTATGTATTCATTTGATATTTGTTAAAATTTCTGGATTGATTACATGTAGTTTGGTTAAACTCTGTATAGTTCACATTTTTAAATGTTTTTCCGATAGCTAGTTGAATCTTCTCTCAAGATGATTTAGAGCGATCCACTTAATCTACGTTCCGAACATGATATTTCTAATTTTCATTTTGTGTATATGTTTTTGGTTGTATTTTGTTTTTGGTTTGTTTTAAATCTATTTGAGATCTTATCATAACCCTTACAAGTCTTTATTGTTTTGCTTTTGCTTGTCAAGGATGTTCAGACAACCATGGTGAAGTGAACCTTCACCCCCCACCCCCACCCCACCCCCGTTGCTACGTGCCTATATTATATATATTTTGTTAATTGTAAAGTATAAATTTGTTAAGTGTTGTTTATCTAACATTCTGTAAAGTATAAATTAAGTTCTTAAAATTGCATAATAAAGCCCCCAAAACATACTTCTTATCATTGGATGATTTCACCAAGGGAATTGCGTTAATCCGGACACTTTGATTCCAGAATCGATCGGGACATTGCTAAGAGGTGGACCTTTACCCGGGAAATTCAGCATGCTCTACTGTCACTTCCGTTTCCGTGTAAACCACTTATGGTATTAAGGAAGAATGCTACACCAGAGAAATTTGATATGGATGAAAATTGGAGAATATGTACAACAATATTTTGAAATTGAAAACGTTCAAATTTACTTTATTTAGTAAAAATTGCAGTTTTATTAGAGAGCAATCTGCAAAAAATTTAAAACTCCTGATGGACTCGAAACCGCGATCTACAGTTCAGTAGTCGACGTCACAGGCACTTGTTTCATACATGAGTCCCCCTCCTTAATAATACCACAAGGTACCTAACTAGATTTCGGACACCTTTCGCTTCAAGTCTCATTTTACGATTAGTTCGCTATTCATTCTCACTTTTGTTATATAAGTCGCTTTAATAGATATGTTAGTCCTGCAAAGCCCCAAAAAATATATTATTCCATAAAATAATTACTATTTATTTTTCACATGCAGTATATTTTATATCTATAAAAAAAATTCTGTCCGTAAATCTCAAACCGAAAGTTGTTGTAGTAGATGGATCGTCTGAAAATGTTTAACGGTAGGAATCGATGAATACACAAGTAGTTTACAGATATGGGGCTTCGTGTAAGGTGCTGAAAACGATATACCAGCAAAGACAATGTCTATTAAAGCGACTTATATAACAAAAGTGAGAATGAATAGCGAACTAATCGTAAAATGAGACTTGAAGCGAGAGGTGTTTGAAATCTAGTTAGGTACCTTGTGGTATTATCAAGTGCCTGTGGTCGACGTGCTAACCTACTGAGCTACTCAGCAAGTCGATGATTTTTCAAATGAATAGGCAAATATTGCTGATATTTATATTTTCATCCATGTTTTAAAAGGAAGTCAGCCATTATGACGATGTAGAGTAACTCCTTAACATAGAAATGTCGGATAAAGTGCAAAGATCGAGGTTTCAGTCACTCTGTAGATGATTATGCCTGTTTAATTTATAAAAGGCTGAGAACTGACTGCTTCCCTGATTGTACGAATAACCTTTCACCTGCTTCCATGAATTGCTATATGGCCGTGTACAGCGGCCAAAGAGAGTGAATTAAAGTTACTGATTGGGCGAATTAAAAGATTTCTGCATATGGTGTTCATGTCTCTCAACTGATTCGATACGCGAGAGCATGTTCTGCGTATAATCAGTTTCTAAACCGAGGCAGGTTACAGACAAATAAGTTGATGTTATATAGGTTTCAAAAGTCTCGTTTAAAGTCAGGATTTTGCAAATTCTATGATCGTTATAATGACCTTTCCAATGGTCGTTGGTATCTTCACCTTTTTCGTTGAATAGATTAACAATTTAGTTTGCTGAACCTTTCACAGATTGAGAATTCTGGAGGATGTCTGTTGTACGCCAAGATACAGCCCTACAACGTGACGTACTACACACTGTTGTACAGCAAGAAGTCCAACTGTGACTTCCCCATCTACATCGGCGTCTTCGTCTGCATCTTTTACGCTTTGGGAATGGGAATATACAATACCTACGCCATTTACAAATCTCAGAAAGACCCCTCCATAGCGTGAGTCTCTCTCTCTCTCTCTCTCTCTCTCTCTCTCTCTCTCTCTCTCTCTCTCTCTCTCTCTCCATGGGTTATGAAGTAAAATAAAAAAGAGAGGCAGGACACTGACATTATGGTTTAGATTGATAGCTATGTGGAACTTTGGTTGACAGTTGATACTGGTAAGTGTGACGTTGACTCGGTGGTTGACAGTTGATATTGTTATACCCCTATAAAACAGTTCCTATATAACTCCTTACACAAAAAAAGACCAACATTTCGACTGTTCTGGCAACTGTTGGACCGGGAACTGTTAAAATCGACTTTTAAAAAAGACTGTTGACCGATGACGTCATATGGCGCTAACTGGAGTTATCTTTTCGTGCCGTTTGGATAAAGAAAAATGGCGGATGCACATTTTGCAACAGCAACGGAAGATGAAATTCAATTAATTCTTCAAATTAGGGACAGCAAAAACATAATTAAAAAAATATTTGTTCATCATTTTCTTATCTTATTTGTGTTAACGCTGTTATACACAAATCGCATGATTCTTGGTCTGCTGATTTGTTTACGTAATGGCGAGGTTCACTGATTTGACTGATGATGAAATACGGAATATTTATTAGATGAAAAGCAGAGCAGATACACGAAAAATATAATTATCAATTAGGATATTGGGTATGTTTTCTTTTAAACTATTGGAATCGGTGATAAATGTACGCAATCACACTGTCCCGTTTAAAGTCAACAAACCATGTGCACCTAATAAAAACAACCTAAAAAATGAAGGTGTATAACAAAACAGTTATTAACTGGGTCCTTGGACAACAGCTGTTTTGTTTGACCCTCGAACGGATCGGTTGCCCGAAGCCGTAGACCTGTTCTCGAGTCAAACAAAACAGCTGTTGTTCTCGAACCCAGTCAATAACTGTATACTGGTAAGTGTGACGTTGACTGGGTGGTTGACAGTTGATACTGGTAAGTGTGACGTTGACTGGGTGGTTGTTAGTTGATACTGGTAAGTGTGACGTTGACTGGGTGGTTGACAGTTGATACTGGTAAGTGTGACGTTGACTGGGTGGTTGACAGTTGATACTGGTAAGTGTGACGTTGACTGGGTGGTTGACAGTTGATACTGGTAAGTGTGACGTTGACTGGGTGGTTGACAGTTGATACTGGTAAGTGGGACTTCTTGAGAACAGAGGGATCATGTTTTCTTTCTGTTTTATTTCCTTTCTACATGATTCACATGTATATAAATATGTGCATGGGTATTTAAAAATCACGAAAGTCATTTTACAATAATCTGCTTCAGTCTCTGAATAATTAAGGCTGACATTTTTAAATGTACTTTTCATGGTTTGTTTTTGTGTGATTTAGAGTTGCAGAATAATTAGGCTTTCTAAATTGTCCATTAACACATTTAATCTATGTACATGCAGTTAGAGAGTAAATGTGTACACTATATCTTTAATAAGAATGTTACATGCTTTTTTTTTTTTACATCCCCGATATACGTGATGGTGTGCATTCTGACGACCTCCATGCTGTGAGGAAATTCCTTCAGTAGAGTCTATCAGTCATCATAACTTGACATACTAGCTGGGTTTATTTAACAGAACACCATTCACTGTTTTGCTCTTTTGGGGTCTCAAAATTCCTCTGGTATTTGAATATTAACAGACTAGCTTTTAAAAAACATGATGAAATGATGATCTGGTTTTGGGGAAGGGGGTTCCCTGAAATGGGTGACATATCAGTCATTATCATCTGATCAATGATTTTCCCCCTGGTATTTATTTATCTACATACTAGCTATAAACAGAACAAGAAAATATGATACTGATCACCTTTAACATGGATAGTGATTGGTTCCTTACCAAGTTACATGGATAGTGATTGGTTCCTTACCAAGTTACATGGATGGTGATTGGTTCCTTACCAAGTTACATGGATGGTGATTGGTTCCTTACCAAATAACATGGATAGTGATTATTCATTACCAAGTTACATGGATAGTGATTGTTTCTTTACCAAGTTACATGGATAGTGATTGGTTCCTTACCAAGTTACATGGATGGTGATTGGTTCCTTGCCAAGTTACATAGATAGTGATTGTTCCTTTACCAAGTTTCCTACAATAAAAGCGAAAGTCGCGGTTTTTCGGATATGACCTTAAAAACTAAGGTCCCGTGTCGCAGCAGGCGTTGACACGATAAAGATGATTGATTGGGGTTTTATGCCGTTTTGGCTTTATTTCAGCCATTTTACGGCGGTTAACTAATTGAATGATGTTTGGTTGTGAGTGTTTGAGGCACAAAATAAGAACCCTCACTGCAACGGCCTGGAGCGACATGCATAGGTGAACATTTCTGGCACTTTACCTACAGTTGATGGTGTCTCTGAGAGTAAGAAATTCGTAAATAGAACATAAAGCAATTCATGATACTTGCAACAAACCTTTTTCCAAAAATGAAAACTGAATTTGTTTCTATAAGAAAAATGAATAGTGGGGACAATTTGTATGGAGTTATGGAGGGGTAATGTTTCAATATTTGAACATTAATATAGAAAATTTACAAGTCCCTTATTTTTTTAAATGAGTTTAATATTTGTACTTATTACAACCAAACTAACCCCCCCCCCCCCCCCCCCAAATACATGAAAATCAACTCAAGCATCCACTTTTTGTTTGTATCAGGCGTTCTTAACATACAAGGAATCGAAATTATTAATTTTTTTCTGGTCGCGGATATGGGTATTGTTAGAAATCCCAATGAATTCCCACGTATTTGACACACTAGATTTAATGATACCATATCGTTAATTGTCTTTTTTCACGCACCCAGATGGGATGATGCTCTGTATTCTGATTAACAGATGAAATGTGTTATAGTAGGATCTACAATTTGACATGCTAGTTTTAAACAGAACACAACTTTTTCAGGTCCCAGATGTGAGTGATGACCTTTATTCTGGTCAACAGATGAAATGTGATGTAGAATAGTTTGTAAATTTGACATGCTAGCTTTAAACAGAACACAGCTCTGAAAAACCCTTTTTCAGGTCCCAGATGTGGGTGATGCCCTTTATTCTGCTGAACTCGCTGGTAGCCGCCATCATGTTTGTCGCATCCTGTGTGATCAGTGTCGGGTTCAGAGAGCTGTGCGACTCCCTCACCAAGAACAAGTACCAATACTACTCAAGGTACAGCTTCCTTAATTTACGATTACTGTACAGTCACTAAATTCCAAGAAATCCAATGCCGCTTTACCAGATACAGAATAAGTGTCTATGCTAATATAAGACACGCGGTTTATATTGATTAATTCGTGAAAAAAATTGTTGCAAGATTTTTGTTATTAGTAATCTGTGAAAATATTTCATTGCATATATCAAAGTTAAAAATTATAATATAATACAGCCTGATAAAAGGTTACCCCCTGTCTTACACCTTAACATTTTTTTTTTAAAAAGTATTGTTTAAACAGCTATAGCGAAGGGTTTAACATACATACTTGTATATAACTTCTGACACAAGACATACAAGGTCGACACATCGGATCGCTGCGACTGATCAGAGTATGATACCATGTTCTTTCAGTTATCAAAAGACCTCAGATCATCTAGATTCGGACATGTATATCGTGCAACGTCGCCATAATCTTGTCTGACTCCATGTCATTTATTTCTATTGTCCCATTTTTTCAAACTTCGTGCAATGCGCAGGTTAATGAATCAGAATGTTATCTTTCAATAAGTAACAACCTGCTAAGCACTGTAACATCATTATTGTTTACACTAATATGAACTAATCCTCGCACACGTGGTCGCACTGTGAACCTGACTGTGCGTAAGGGAAAGCGCGGTGAACCTGGCCTCGCGTGGGGCAGCGCGGTGAATATGACCTCGTGTCAGACCCATGCGGTTATACCGCTGTACGGGGACCAACCCGAGGATTATTACAATACATTAAATTTCGTTTCTTTAAACAAATCTGCGAAACAAACGACGTAAAACATTCCTAACTACTATCAGTATTAGTATGAATCCAACTTGACCATGTTCCTTTATACAAATCTACACTAGCTTTAACCTACAGGTAGAATGTGAAGAAAATGCTGCATGTATAATCCTTTAATGAAGGTACATGCATAATTTTAGAATTATTTATTAAGATGAAGTATGTGCATGATCCTTCTCTAGAATGACGGTACATGTACGTGCACAATATTTTTTCTATAATGAAGATACATGCATAATCCTTTACTATGATGAAGGTCCGTGCACATGCATAATCCTTTACTATGATGAAGGTCCGTGCACATGCATAATCCTGTAATGAAGGTACATGTACGTGCATACTCACTATAATGAATAATCCTTTACTATAATGAAGATACATGCACAATACTAAAGACAAAGATGAAGGTACCTGCATAATCCTTCATCATAATGAAGGCACTTGCACAGTTGCTTTCTATAATGGCGGTAAATGCATAATCCCATATTACATGTACATATATATATCATGTAATGTAAGCACGTGTATATGTATTGCGTTTTTCTTTAACATCCTGGAATTTTTTTTTCACAGTTGCGGAAAGGCCGAGAATCAAAGGCTTCATTCGCAGACTACGCACAAATTTAGTTCCACGGGAAAGTTCTACACCTATATTAACGTCACTCAGGTAAGCACTGGTAAAAGTTTCATGCTATAGCCTCCCACCGTCAGCGTGCTTCGTGAGATGTTCTTGTACTTGTATTTATGTAATGGTTATCTTCTAGCATCCGAGTAGTATTCACATTATCAAATAGATGGGCGGTCTTTCTGTCACGAGGCACGGAGCGCACGAGTGAGAGAAGGACCGCCCATCTCTTTGATAATGTGAATTTTACGAGGATGCTAGAAGATGTAATAGTAAGATCATATGAAGAGAAATCTTCGTCACAAAAAATGGGCGGAGCGTAGCGAAGCGAAGCCTATTCTTTGTGACGAAGATTTCTCTTCATATGACCTTACTGATTTAGAACAGAACCCAGCCAATGAAATCAATGTTTCAAAATAAACCCCACCTATTAGTGTGTCACAATAGTGTCATGCCCGAGTTGATGGTTTTGATTAGGGAGACACTGTAGAAATCGAGCACAATTCCCGTGAAAATCAAACACGCATACTTTCAAAATGGACATTCAATGATCAATAAAGTCTCGGGTTTTGTTAGATGTAAAGGAAATTGATTTTGCCATACTAAGAGACTGGGATGGAGAATATTTTAAAGCCACCAGTTGATGAACATTCCTACTCAAAGTTTGTATCATAATGTGGCAAATAACGGTCATTTTTCTGCACCTTTGAGTTCGGAGGAAATCGCTGAGAAAGAGTTAAACGCGGTGCCTCTGAAAACAAGGCAAAGGGGAATATGGCCATCAAGTTGTGGAAGGATTTGGCGGAGGACAGAAACTTGCATATTTTAACCCATTTGGAGAGAGGTTCTATTCCAGCAGACCCGAAGGAATGTTCGATTTATTGGCTTCAACGCTTCATCTGCGAAATAAATCACATTAAATGGAGATACTTACCCGCCCAATACACTAAGTCACATTTCATCGTCCATACAGAGATATCTGCATGTGGAGTACAAAATGTTTGTCAGTTCCGAAAAGTGTTTTTTTTTTTTAAACTTATTCACAAAGGAATTCAAAAAAAAAATTACAGTCGGAATTTTAATTTTTAAAATGTGAATTACGAATACGATTGCATTAACTGGAGTTTTTGTTTTTATACGGTGTATCAATGCAAAATCAAAAAAGTAACGCCCATTTTTACAGTTTCTTGCAAAATGAACCAATCAGTAGCTGAAAAATAGATCGATTCTTCACCACGAAGCGAGATTGGCTGAAAAGTGGGCTATGTTCTAAAATTACGAATGGTAAAAATACCCCGATTAACTTACAGTATTCTTTTTTTTTTCACTGTTTAGACTGCGTCGTGGATCTGCACTTTAGGCTGGATAGCGCTGGTAGTATCTGGAATTATCCGGTTTTCACTCAACAGGCGACTGCGCATGCAGGGCAGTCAGAATACTGAGCGAGCACCGTCAGACTTGACTCAGATAGCCTCTATAGAGCCGACAGCGTAGCGAAAAGCCAAACCCACGTGCGGTAAAAACAGCTGATGAACAAATAAACATTCTGTGTTTCAACGACCTAATTAGGGGATTTTCATGTCTCCTTATATTCACCCCAGGGGGTCACTTATCAATTGCCAGGAATGATCACTATATATACCATACATTGGTCAGCGGGTGAGTGGATGGGTGGGGTTAAAGTTTAGGAAAAGTAAATTATGTCTTTATTGTATGCATTTATAGGCTTTCATATATTCTATATATATTTCTATCTTACTTGATGGAAGGAAACTAGCAACCATCGAGCCGTGCCTGTGTAACGGGACTCAGTCAAACGTGACCATGTTTATATGTATATAGCTGTATCAATATATGTTAGCTTGAATGAAGTTTGTCATTAAAACTATGTACATAGAACTGCACATGTATATAAGTTACAGACCAATCAAAATGTTAGATCCGCTCACATACTCGCCATGCCTGCTATAACATCTAACTGAATTTCTGTTTGAACTTTCTATATTTCTGTTTCTATGCAGCATAATGACTGATATTTACTATAGAACTGTATGCACATGTTTGATGTATATTTAATATTCATTGTCTTTTGCAATTGTAATTGTTTATTTGCTTGTTAATTGTGTATATAGTGAGTAGTTTTATTGTAAAATGTTACGTTTATGTAGTCAGTTTCAAAATGGTGGAATTTGCTATAATAAAAGATTATTACATAATTCCTCTGAAAGCGTTATCAAGATAATCGTTTTAGAAGATATGTTCATTTACGATTTGAGACGAATTTTAGGGGCAGATCTAGACATTTTTCAAAGGGATTGCGGCCTAAGTTCCCAAGGGGGTACCCAAAATGGCAAAAGATGATCAATTTTGTAAAAAAAAAAAAAAAAAAAAAAAAAAAAACAACAACTAAAGGGGGATACAACACTTTATTGTACCCCATGATTCGAAGTAACTGTTGGTTTGAAATTCATGAAGACGGAGAGGACTTATATAGGCAGTGCCTGGTGTCCGATCCTTTTGTGATTTATAATGTAATAAAATACTGTGTAAATTTAAATCAAGTACGTACGAATGATTTAAACGGAGTGTATCATGTTTGTGCATAACAAACATTTCCATACAAACAGCGCAGTATCACAACTTCCGGAGAACATATATCGTGATCTGTGTTTCTCCCTTTTTCTCCAAGCTTCAATTCCCAGACTTGTATACTTCCCATTTCCCTAAATTTCAATTCATGGACATACTTCCTGCTTCCATAAAAATATCTTTAAGTTGTTTTTTCCGAGCTGAATTTTATCGATGTAAATAGAAAATAGCAGTCTGACATAATGTCATAAATCACACGCACATCACGCTTATATATATAAGATTAATGCTACACATCTGAAAACAAAAGAAGATGGAACAAACCGAAATACTGTACATAAAATTCGCAATTCTACAGTTGTGTGTAGAACACCCCCCCCCCCCCCTCTATCTCGGTGTAACTCCCTGATATCAGTGTAGGTTGGATACATAAAGAGTAGAACTGTAAACTCATTTGGAAATTATTTACATAAGAGAAATGAGGAAGGGAAATCCTACTTGCATGTAACTTACAAGGTCCAAGTTTTATCAGACTCCAAGCAATGAGGTTTATTTTAGCAAGACCAAGCGGTGTTTTATCGTGATTATGATTTATATAAAGAAAAATACTGATATCAATAACCCAGGCGTGGTAGTTTTTAAATTTAGTGAAAGTAAGATATCCACAGCTATTCAAGTATTCTCTCTCCAAACCACATGCGTTCTGTCCTCACAGCACGTGTCAAATTATTAAAATATTATTCCCACCCACCCACCCACCTCTCTCTCTCTCTCTCTCTCTCTCTCTCTCTCTCTCAGTATCTTTGTTGTAGGCTTCTCTTATCATTACACATGCACTATGTCCGGTTCCAGAAGTCAACCTGAGATCTGAGAGGTGTGGGTTCTGAAGAAAATTTGGAAACATTGTAACCCTGCTTCCGACGAGAAATGGGTTGTGTGCCACATACAAAAGAGAGATAAACATTGTACCACAGGTATATGAATTTAAATCAATAACTAGATATAAATAGAAACAAAATTCTATCTATATATATGTATTTATATATAGATAGAGTTTTCCCCCTTATTTTTATCTCTTTTTGGTGATTAAAATTCAGATACCTGTGATTGTATACCCTGTTGATTCTCATCTTCGCAAGCCAAGTGACCGATTCGCCTACTCTCATCTCCCCATTGGCGGATTTAGTCGCATTCATAAGCTTTCAAAATATCGCGCTTTGACTTTGCAAGGCATCCAATCAAATCGCGTCATACATACAGTTTGGCTTGAGTAATGGCGGTCCCCTGTTTTGCCATGGTATTTTGTTTAAAAAATAAAGACGGGTGATTTTCGGAGAAAGTTTTGGGGTTTACGATCAACAACTAGGGATAATCGATCATATACCTTACCCAAATGACGATCATTGACGGTATGTACTGGAATAAACTGAACAAACTCGGCAAAAATGAGTATGATATCGAAACAGAAGTACTTTGAAATCTGAAAGACATGTTTTGATACGTGATTTACGCCTTTAACACAAAGGTGACATAGGTGTACAGCAACAGAAAGTATGCACACATAAATAAAGAAGAAAAAAACCTATTTTATTTTTTCATTTGTCAACTCCATTTTTAGCTCACGTGAGCCGAAGGCTCAAGTGAGCTTTTCTGATCAAAATTTGTCCGTTGTCTGTCGGCGGCGTCGTCGTTGTAAACATTTCACATTTTCATCTCAAGAACCACTGGGCCAATTATAACCAAACTTGGTCAAAAGCCTTCTTGGGTAAAGGGCTTTCAAGTTTGTTCAAATGAAGCTCCATGTCCCCTTCAAAGGGGAGATAATCACAAAAATATGGTGGGGTCATTTAAAAATATTCTTCTAAAGAACCACTGGGCCGGAGGAGCTGAAATTTTCATGAAAGCTTCCTGACATAGTGCAGATTCAAGTTTGTTTAAATCATGCCCCCGGGGGTAGATTGGGGCTACAATAGGGGTTAAAAGTTTTACATCGAAATATATAGGGAAATTCTTTAAAAATCTTCTTCTCATGAGCCAGAAGAGCTGAGATTTCCATGAAATCTTCCTGACATAGTGTAGATTCAAGGTTGTTCAAATCATGGTCCCCGGAGGTAGATTGGGGACACAATAGGGGATCAAAGTTTTACTTAGAAATATATAGGGAAAATCTTTAAAAATCTTCTTCTCAAGAGCCAATGAGCCAGAGGAGCTGAGATTTACATGAAAGCCTCCTGACATAATGCAGATTCAAGTTTGTTCAAATCATGGCCCCCAGTGGTAGTTTGGGGCCACAATAGGGGATCAAAGTTTTACATGGGAAATTGGGAATAAATAGAAAAAAACTTTTAAAATCATCCTCTCGAAAACCAATGAGCCAGAGGAGCTGAGATTTACATGAAAGCTTCCTGACATGGTGCAGATTCAAGTTTCTAAAAAGCATGACCTCCAGGGGTAGGTTGGGGCCACAATACGGACTAAGGTTTTAGATGCAAATATATATGGAAAGTCTTCAGATATGGGCCAAGGTAACTCAGGTGAGTGATGTGGCCATTGTGCCTCTTGTGTTATATGTAACAGAAATTATAATGCGTTATCTAATTGGTTAGATTTTGCTTTCATCAAGAGTGATAACTCGCTCAATCCGTTAGATGGCAGTTCAGTCGCAACTAAATCTGTCGGGGGGGGGGGGGGGGGGGGGGGGGGGGGAGTAAGCGAATCGGACACTTGGCTAGCGAAGATGAGTTGACTCTGTGTCGCAACACATAAATTGAAGGGGGTGATGAATCTCACTGTATACATGTTACATGTGACAAATCTTAAATCTTGACTTAAATGACTAAAAATGTCTTGTGGTCCTCAGGGACCTGAAGTGTGGATAGTTTGTATAGATCTTATGTACACCCCCCCCCTACACCTCCTTCTGGAATGAAATTATTTTTATACAGAACCAATAATTTATCCAAAATATGTTATTTCCCCACCGATCACCTTCATAAATCGTTCTGAATAGTCATTTTCTACCTTTCGTAAGCTTTTGAGATGACCACTTGTGAGATACAAATACATGTATAGAACATAGAACATATTTTATTTTCCAATCAAGGGGCAGCATGAAAATACATACAAATAATGTACAATAAAGAAAGAAGTGATTACATAACACATAGTTATATACAAATACAGCGTCATATATGGTACTGACTAAAACCCGGTCTCGGTCCCGGTCTTCGGTCTCGTTCCCGTGACTAAAACCCGGTCTTCGGTCCCGGTCCCAGATTTTTTATTCGATAAAAACAGAATACATCAGAATATTTTAGCCCCAATTTCTCGTTAATTTAGATATGACATATCATATGCCTGCATTCTGATAGTTGATTGATAATATTATTGTCGTCTTTCGTAAAATAATATGTGAAAACTCCGGGACCGGTGGGACTGAGAAGTAAAAATAGTGCTAAAAGCCGGTCCCGGTCTCGATATTTTTTATTTTTCCTAAATAGCCGCTTGAATCTACTTTTTTATTTAAAAAAAGATAAGAGTGTTATATTCAATGACATTCCTTTGTATGCACATGTATGTTTCTGATTTATTGTATGTTTGTGTTTTATTCAATTTTCCTTCTTATGTCAAATTTGAACTCAACTACGTGATTTTTTCTCTCCCAATTGAACGCGTTACATTACATTTTCATAAAAATAATATATATGTACTTCTCCTGGTGTATTTGTTTATAATTTACTGTTGGATGTAGTTTTTACAAATTTAATTCTTCTTCTTTTTTCATTTAGGTCAAAAATTGATAAAATTTTCAAATTCAATGTTGGTGTATTCCGAACCGGGTCTCTGTACATGTTATATGTATACGCGGGTTACTGTTCTTTCTCTCTCTCTCATTTACGAGTGTATCGTGAGAATCGCATTAATTTGTTAAAGTATGATGTTATATTAGTTGTTTTAATCAGGGAAGAAAAGCCTCTATGTAAATATTAGAATAATATTAAATTTTATTATAATTTTTGAAACATGATGAATAATTGTTGTTGATAGCGAAACAAAATTAATGTGCACTCTTGTCAACAACCCCCTCCCCCGCCCCTTTCCAGAAAGATTCTGAATACAAGAATGATGCTTTTGAAAAGCAAACGTTATATTCCCGTAATCGGATATTCGGGGCGCATTTATATAGTTTTGGGTCCATCCGTCTGTTTGTCAGTAAAAACGTGAACCTTCGGCAAAACTTTTGAATGCATGTTGATAGGGTTTTCATATTTCACATGTGTACTCCTTGTGACAAGACCTTTCTTTACATACAGTTCTTCACCTTTCATATTTAACCTACTTTTGAAAATCTTTAACCTTAGCCATAACTTTTGAATGGTTAGTAAAAATACACGAGGGTATAAAATGCTTCAGGCAGGCATACTTTTCTTGAAGCCTAAAAGTAGGCAAAACTGAAATTTATTTCTTAAATGAATTTACATGTATGTCTTGCATATTTATAAATGTAGATTTCATTGTTTATGTCAAATTTATGCAGTTTGAAATATAAGATATTTTGAAAATAGGAAACAAACAGTTTTTGTGCAGCATAATTAATACATGTATGTTTGTACTTATACGTATATAACTATTCACAATAAATATACATGTAGTTACCACATAATATTACAGTAAAAACATACCATAGATTATTTGAAGATCATCTAAAGTCAGAGGGTATCTTCTGTATAAGTATACAGAATCTGACATTTTTGGTGAGCATACATGTGCTCTATGTATGACACACTTTTATAGATACTATAAATATATTATTAGGTGGATTTTTTTAAAGCATTGTATCTAAGAGAACCACAACTGAAAAAAGAAAACTAAGTATCAAATAAGAAAGGAAGAAATATTCATTGGTTATATACCCATATAAAGAGATCGGGTTCGGAATACAAAACATGAATCTTTGAAAACTGATTTTGACTGGAATAGAAGAAATAAAATAAATGAACAAATAAACTAACTGTAAATTACAAACAAATACACCAGGATAAGTACATATATATTATTTTCCTTCTACATCCTTATCTTCTTATGAAAAGGTAGTGTAAAGCGATCATTTGGGACAAAATGTCACGTACATGTAGTTGAGTTCGATTCTGACATAAATATAAAGAATATTGGAATAAAAAAAACCCACACACAATAAATCAGAAATATATGTATACAAAGGGATGCCATTGAGTATCGCGTCCTTATCTTTTTTCATGAAAAGGTAGATTAAAGCGACTATTGAGGAAAAATGTCGAGACCGGGACCGGCTTTTAGCATTGTTTTTATTTCTCGGTCCCACTGGCACTGGTCCCGGAGTTTTCACATATTATTTTACGAAAGAAGAAAATAATATGATCAATTTACTATCAGAATGCAGGCATGAGATGTCATACCTAGTTATTGAGAAATGGGGCTCAAATATCCTGATATATTCTGTTTTTATCGAATAAAAATATCTGGGACCGGGACCGAAGACTGGGTTTTAGTCACGGGACCGAGACCGAAGACCGGGACCGAGACCGGGTTTTAGTCAGTACCGTCATAGATTGTTCAAACTAAAATTTCCAGTTATTTTTAGAATAGATATGGCTCTTCAGAACATAGTATGTAAATGATTTTTTGTTCATCGTTGAGTTTAGTAAAATTTAAAGGTGCGCAATGTTGATGTTACAAATCATGTAAACAAATAAACAGGGGGCTACCAGCTTCGAGATCAATTCACGGGGTATAAACCAACTTTACCAAGGCAATTTCTACGAATTTCTCGTCAGGCTAATGTAGTACGTTCTACTGAAGCCTTTCATCTAAATCCCATGTCATCTGTTTTATTTGTCTTATTCTGCCATTTATTTCATCGTACCCGACCATTCACGTCCATTGATAGCCGTAAAAGTGAGGTCGTGACATCACTTTGCATGTTGCTTTATCTGGTTGACTTGCGCCATCTTTCTAGAATATACTTCAGATAAGCATTTTCGATTGATTATCATCTTCAAATAATCTATAAACCATGCTTCAGTTTTAGAAACATTTAAATATCCCAGTCAATGGGTCGGATGGATATGAGTTACCGTACCTATACTGAATTTCTAAACTTCATTAAAAAAAAAAACCTTACAAACATTGCTGGATCCAGTAAGTGTTCTACCAAGCCCCTATCTTTGCTCCTCACGAAAATTTCAACAGCTGTGAAGGAGAAACTTCAAAAGTACTGTGCGACTACATATGCCGGAAGTGGTGTAAATCAAATGTGGATTCTAAAAAATTTTAAAGAACTTTTAGTAGATTTGAAGTAGCAAAACCTTTTCTCAAATCAACATCAAAACGTATGACTTTTCAACACTTTACACGACCATTCCTCACGATAGATTACAGACGTCATAGACAGTTGCGTCTTCAACAGAAATGGGAAGAAGGAAATATTGAATTTTATTTTGTATCTACGAAAGCCTATTAGGATCAAACTAAAGGGAAAAAATAAATAGAAATGCGTAATAACGCAAAATGAAAAGGAGTAATAACGCATTTAGGCGTTATATAACGCATTTAAAAAAGGCGTAATTACGCGAAAAAGGGGGACACTACGCCATTGCAAAAGGCGTTATTACACCTTTCCCAAAGGCAAACTGTACCTATATATTTTCCAGATAAAGAATTAGAGATCCAATTCTGAAGAGCCTTAACTGATAAAAACATCTCGGCAGATATGCATGCAAATCTCATCTCGGAATGGATATCCGATACAGCTTTTAATATAAGATCGGTAAAGTTGGCTACTAGTAACCAGCTACTAGTAACTGGCTACTTAAAAAGAGAAAAGTTGGCTACTAGTAACCAGCTACTTGAACCAGGAAAAGTTAGCTACTAGTAGCCAGTTACTAGTAGCCAGCTACTAAAAGTATGAAAAGTTAGCTACTCGTAGCCAGCTACTACAAAATATAAAAGTTATAATTACTGATAGCTCACTACCAGATAAAAGTTAATGAGTTTGAAAATTATTATCTATCAGATTTATTTCTAAAGAGGACGAGGAGTCGTATGAAATTTCATGCTCAATTATCCCCAATTACATAACATTGCAATGCAAAATATGAATAAACTTTTTCAACTGAGTGTTTACTTTAAAAGTGATACGGATTGAATTCAGACCTTCAATCATTTGATATACCATCCATTTTGAGATATCGGCTACTTTTACAATTTGATTCGAGTTACCCTGAAATTTCAACATAAGTGTGAATACCGTAAGAAACTTTATGTTTGACTTTATGTTTGTATTAGATATCTGACGAATTTACGACTATACATATGGCAAGAAGTGATAGATGGTGTTTTGGTACTCCACGAATTTTCAGATATCACTCTTTAGGAAATCAGTTACTTATACATTTTGATTATCGGTACAATGAAATTTCAAGATCCGTGTGAATACCTTAAGAAACTCCGTGTTTATATCATAAATTTAACTAACTTACAACGATACGTATGGCAAGTAGTGATATTGGGTATCGTGATATGTCATCAATTTTCAGATATCACGCTTAAGGAAGTCAGCTACATATACCTTTTGATGGCAGGTAAACTGAAATTTCAAGTTTTTCGCAAATATCTTAAGGAACTCTGAGTTTGTATTAGATATCTGACGAATTTACAATTATCAAAGTGAAGAAGAGTGATATTAGGTATCTTGACATGCCATAAATTTCCAGATATCACGCTTAAGGAAGTCAGCTACTTATACCTTTTGATTCCTGGTATCCTGAAATTTCACGTTTTTCATAAATATCTTAAAGAACCCTGTGCTTGTATTAGATATCTGACGAGTTTACAACTATCCATGTGAAGTGGAGTGGTACTAGGTATCTTGATATGCCATTAATTTTGAGATACCACGCTTAAGGAAGTCAACTACTTATACCTTTTGATTGCAGGTAACCTGAAAATTAAAGTTTTTAGAAAATATATTAAGGAACTCCGTCTTTGTTTGAAATATCTGATTAATTTACCAATGCACATATGACAAAATCTGATACTAGGTATCTTGATATGCCATCATTTTTCAGATATCACGCTTAAGGAAGTGAGCTACATATACCTTTTGATGGCAGGTAAACTGAAATTTCAAGTTTTTCGCAAATATCTTAAGGAACTCTGTATTTGTATTAGATATCTGACTAATTTACAACTACCCACGTGAAGTGGTGTGATATTAGATATCTTGATATGCCAACAATTTTCGGATATCATACTTAACGAAGTCAGCTACTTATACCTTTTGATTTCTGGTAACCTGAAATTTCAAGTTTTCCGTAGATATCTTACAGAACGCCTTGTTTGTATTAGATATCTGACTAATTTACAACTATCCATGTGAAGTGGAAGGGTATTAGATATCTTGATATGCCATCAATTTTCAGATATCACCCTTAAGGAAGTCAGCTACTTATACCTTTTGATTGCAGGTAACATGAAATTTCAAGTTTTCTATCAATATTTTAAGGAACTCTGAGTTTGTATTAGATATCTGACGAATTTACAATTATCAAAGTGAAGAAGAATGATATTAGGTATCTTGACATGCCATAAATTTCCAGATATCACGCTTAAGGAAGTCAGCTACTTATACTTTTTGATTCCTGGTAACCTGAAATTTCACGTTTTTCATAAATATCTTAAAGAACTCTGTGTTTGTTTTAGATATCTGACGAGTTTACAACTATCCATGTGAAGTGGAGTGATATTTAGTATCTTAATATGCCATCAAATTTTAGATATCACGCTTAAGGAAGTCAGCTACTTATACCTTTTGATTGCAGGTAAACTCAAATTTAAAGTTGTTAGAAGATAGTTTAAGGAGCTCCTTGTTTGTTTTAGATATCTGATTAATTTACCAATGCACACATGACAAGATGTGATATTAGGTATCTTGATATGCCATCAATTTTCAGATATCAGGTTTAACGAAGTCAGCTACTTATACCTTTTGACTCTAGGTAGCCTGAAATTTCAAGTTTTTCATAAATATCTTAAAGAACTCTGTGCTTGTATTAGATATCTGACTAGTTTACAACTATCCATGTGAAGTGGAGTGGTACTAGGTATCTTGATATGCCATCATTTTTCAGATATCACTCTTAAGGAAGTGAGCTACATATACCTTTTGATGGCAGGTAAACTGAAATTTCAAGTTTTTCGCAAATATCTTAAGGAACTCTGTTTTTGTATTAGATATCTGACTAATTTACAACTACCCACGTGAAGTGGTGTGATATTAGATATCTTGATATGCCAACAATTTTCGGATATCATACTTAACGAAGTCAGCTACTTATACCTTTTGATTCCAGGTAACCTGAAATTTCGAGTTTTCCGTAGATATCTTAAAGAACGCCTTGTTTGTATTAGATATCTGACTAATTTATAACTATCCATGTGAAGTGGAATGGTATTAGGTATCTTGATATGCCATCAATTTTCAGATATCACCCTTAAGGAAGTCAGCTACCTATACCTTTTGATTGCAGGTAACATAAAATTTCAAGTTTTCTACCAATATTTTAAGGAACTCTGAGTTTGTATTAGATATCTGACGAATTTACAATTATCAAAGTGAAGAAGAGTGATATTAGGTATCTTGACATGCCATAAATTTCCAGATATCACGCTTAAGGAAGTCAGCTACTTATACCTTTTGATTCCTGGTATCCTGAAATTTCACGTTTTTCATAAATATCTTAAAGAACCCTGTGCTTGTATTAGATATCTGACGAGTTTACAACTATCCATGTGAAGTGGAGTGGTACTAGGTATCTTGATATGCCATCAATTTCTAGATATCACGCTTAAGGAAGTCAGCTACTTATACCTTTTGATTCCTGGTAACCTGAAATTTCAAGTTTTTCATAAATATCTTAAAGAACTCCTTGTTTGTATTAGATATCTGACAAATTTACAACTATCCATGTAAAGTGGAATGGTATTAGATATCTTGATATACCATCAATTTTCAGATATCACCCTTAAGGAAGTCAGCTACTTATACCTTTTGATTACAGGTAACCTGAAATTTCAAGTTTTCAACAATAATTTAAGGAACTCTGAGTTTGTATTAGATATCTGACTAATTTACAACTATCCATATGAAGTGGAGTGGTATTAGGTATCTTGATATGCCATCAATTTTCAAATATCACCCTTGAGGAAGTTAGCTACTTATACTTTTTGATTCTAAGTAACCTGAAATTTGAAGTTTTCCGTAAATATCTTGAGGATCTCTTCGTTTGTATTAGATATCTGACTAACTTACAACCACCCACGTGAAGAAGAGTGATATTAGGTATCTTGATACCTATTATCAAACCTCTTCACGTGGATAGTAGTTTACAGTCAGATATCTAACAGTTCCTTAAGCTATATACAAAACACTTTAAATTTCAAGATGTCTGGAATCAAAAGGTATAAGTAGCTGACTTCGTCGAACGTGATATCTCAAAATTGATTGCATATCAAGACAGTTCATATAAAGCTCTGTAATATCGGCAAAGATAAATTAGTCAAGTATCTAACATATCTATCTGACAATTGATGGCATTTCAAGATACCTAATACCACTCCTCTTCAGGTTGAAAGTAGATAATTAGTCTGATATCTAATACAAACACACAGTTCCTTAAAAGATATCTACAAAACGTTTGAAATTTCAGGTAACCAGGAATCAAAAGGTCTAAGTAGCTAACTTCCTTAAGCGTGATATCTGAAAATTGATATCATAATAAGATACTTAATATCACTCCTTGTCATATGTGAGATGGTAAATTAGTGATATATCTAATACAAACGCAGAGTTCCTTAAGATATGTACGGAAAACTTGAAATTTCAGTCTACCTAGAATCAAATGGTATAAGTAGCTGACTTCCTTAAACGTGATATTAGAAAATTGATGGCATATCAAAATACCTAATATCACATCTTGTCATGTGTGCATTGGTAAATTAATCAAATATCTAAAACAAACACGGAGCTCCTTAAAATATTTTCTAAAAACTTGAAATTTCAGGTTACCTGCAATCAAAATGTACAAGTAGCTGACTTCATTAAGCGTGATATCTCAAAATTGTTGGCATATGAAGATACCTAATATCACACCTCTTCACGTGTATAGTTGTAAATTAGTCAGATATCTAATACAAATACAGAGTTCTTTAAGATATTTATGAAAAACTTGAAATTTGAGTTTACCTGCAATCAAAAGGTATAAGTAGCTGACTTCCTTAAGCGTGATATTTAAAAATTGATGGTATATCAAGACACCTAATATCAGTCTTCTTCACGTGGTTAATTGTAAATTAGTCAGATTTCTAGTACAAACACAGAGTTCCTTGAGAAATTTATGAAAAACTTGAAATTTCAGGTTACCTGCAATCAAAAGGTATAAGTAGCTGACTTCCTTAAGGGTGATATCTGAAAATTGATGGCATATCAAGATATCTAATACCCTTCCACTTCACATGGATAGTTGTAAATTTGTCAGATATCTAATACAAACAAGGAGTTCTTTAAGATATTTATGAAAAACTTGAAATTTCAGGTTACCAGGAATCAAAAGGTATAAGTAGCTGACTTCCTTAAGCGTGATATCTTAAAATTGATGGCATATCAAGATACCTAGTACCACTCCACTTCACATGGACAGTTGTAAACTAGTCAGATATCTAAAACAAACACAGAGTTCTTTAAGATATTTATGAAAAACGTGAAATTTCAGGATACCAGGAATCAAAAGGTATAAGTAGCTGACTTCCTTAAGCGTGATATCTGGAAATTTATGGCATGTCAAGATACCTAATATCACTCTTCTTCACTTTGATAATTGTAAATTCGTCAGATATCTAATACAAACTCAGAGTTCATTAAAATATTGGTAGAAAACTTGAAATTTCAGGTTACCTGTAATCAAAAGGTATAAGTAGCTGACTTCGTTAAGTATGATATCCGAAAATTGTTGGCATATCAAGATATCTAATATCACACCACTTCACTTGGGTAGTTGTAAATTAGTCAGATATCTAATACAAATACAGAGTTCCTTAAGATATTTGCGAAAACTTGAAATTTCAGTTTACCTGCCATCAAAAGGTATATGTAGTTGACTTCCTTAAGAGTGATATCTGAAAATTGATGGCATATCAAGATACCTAGTACCACTCCACTTCACATGGATAGTTGTAAACTAGTCAGATATCTAATACAAGGACAGGGTTCTTTAAGATATTTATGAAAAACTTGAAATTTCAGGTAACCAGGAATCAAAAGGTATAAGTAGCTGACTTCCTTAAGGGTGATATCTGAAAATTGATGGCATATCAAGATATCTAATACCCTTCCACTTCACATGGATAGTTGTAAATTTGTCAGATATCTAATACAAACAAGGAGTTCTTTAAGATATTTATGAAAAACTTGAAATTTCAGGTTACCAGGAATCAAAAGGTATAAGTAGCTGACTTCCTTAAGCGTGATATCTAGAAATTGATGGCATATCAAGATACCTAGTACCACTCCACTTCACATGGACAGTTGTAAACTAGTCAGATATCTAAAACAAACACAGAGTTCTTTAAGATATTTATGAAAAACGTGAAATTTCAGGATACCAGGAATCAAAAGGTATAAGTAGCTGACTTCCTTAAGCGTGATATCTGGAAATTTATGGCATGCCAAGATACCTAATATCATTCTTCTTCACTTTGATAATTGTAAATTCGTCAGATATCTAATACAAACTCAGAGTTCCTTAAAATATTGATAGAAAACTTGAAATTTCATGTTACCTGCCATCAAAAGGTATAAGTAGCTGACTTCCTTAAGGGTGATATCTGAAAATTGATGGCATAACAAGATACCTAGTACCACTCCACTTCACATGGATAGTTGTAAACTAGTCAGATATCTAATACAAGCACAGGGTTCTTTAAGATATTTATGAAAAACGTGAAATTTCAGGATACCAGGAATCAAAAGGTATAAGTAGCTGACTTCCTTAAGCGTGATATCTGGAAATTTATGGCATGTCAAGATACCTAATATCATTCTTCTTCACTTTGATAATTGTAAATTCGTCAGATATCTAATACAAACTCAGAGTTCCTTAAAATATTGATAGAAAACTTGAAATTTCATGTTACCTGCAATCAAAAGGTATAAGTAGCTGACTTCCTTAAGAGTGATATCTGAAAATTGATGGCATATCAAGATACCTAATACCATTCCACTTCACATGGATAGTTGTAAATTAGTCAGATATCTAATACAAACAAGGCGTTCTTTAAGATATCTACGGAAAACTTGAAATTTCAGGTTACCAGGAATCAAAAGGTATAAGTAGCTGACTTCGTTAAGTATGATATCCGAAAATTGTTGGCATATCAAGATATCTAATATCACACCACTTCACTTGGGTAGTTGTAAATTAGTCAGATATCTAATACAAATACAGAGTTCCTTAAGATATTTGCGAAAACTTGAAATTTCAGTTTACCTGCCATCAAAAGGTATATGTAGTTGACTTCCTTAAGAGTGATATCTGAAAATTGATGGCATATCAAGATACCTAGTACCACTCCACTTCACATGGATAGTTGTAAACTAGTCAGATATCTAATACAAGGACAGGGTTCTTTAAGATATTTATGAAAAACTTGAAATTTCAGGTAACCAGGAATCAAAAGGTATAAGTAGCTGACTTCCTTAAGGGTGATATCTGAAAATTGATGGCATATCAAGATATCTAATACCCTTCCACTTCACATGGATAGTTGTAAATTTGTCAGATATCTAATACAAACAAGGAGTTCTTTAAGATATTTATGAAAAACTTGAAATTTCAGGTTACCAGGAATCAAAAGGTATAAGTAGCTGACTTCCTTAAGCGTGATATCTAGAAATTGATGGCATATCAAGATACCTAGTACCACTCCACTTCACATGGACAGTTGTAAACTAGTCAGATATCTAAAACAAACACAGAGTTCTTTAAGATATTTATGAAAAACGTGAAATTTCAGGATACCAGGAATCAAAAGGTATAAGTAGCTGACTTCCTTAAGCGTGATATCTGGAAATTTATGGCATGCCAAGATACCTAATATCATTCTTCTTCACTTTGATAATTGTAAATTCGTCAGATATCTAATACAAACTCAGAGTTCCTTAAAATATTGATAGAAAACTTGAAATTTCATGTTACCTGCCATCAAAAGGTATAAGTAGCTGACTTCCTTAAGGGTGATATCTGAAAATTGATGGCATAACAAGATACCTAGTACCACTCCACTTCACATGGATAGTTGTAAACTAGTCAGATATCTAATACAAGCACAGGGTTCTTTAAGATATTTATGAAAAACGTGAAATTTCAGGATACCAGGAATCAAAAGGTATAAGTAGCTGACTTCCTTAAGCGTGATATCTGGAAATTTATGGCATGTCAAGATACCTAATATCATTCTTCTTCACTTTGATAATTGTAAATTCGTCAGATATCTAATACAAACTCAGAGTTCCTTAAAATATTGATAGAAAACTTGAAATTTCATGTTACCTGCAATCAAAAGGTATAAGTAGCTGACTTCCTTAAGAGTGATATCTGAAAATTGATGGCATATCAAGATACCTAATACCATTCCACTTCACATGGATAGTTGTAAATTAGTCAGATATCTAATACAAACAAGGCGTTCTTTAAGATATCTACGGAAAACTTGAAATTTCAGGTTACCAGGAATCAAAAGGTATAAGTAGCTGACTTCGTTAAGTATGATATCCGAAAATTGTTGGCATATCAAGATATCTAATATCACACCACTTCACGTGGGTAGTTGTAAATTAGTCAGATATCTAATACAAATACAGAGTTCCTTAAGATATTTGCGAAAAACTTGAAATTTCAGTTTACCTGCCATCAAAAGGTATATGTAGCTCACTTCCTTAAGAGTGATATCTGAAAAATGATGGCATATCAAGATACCTAGTATCAGATTTTGTCATATGTGCATTGGTAAATTAATCAGATATTTCAAACAAAGACGGAGTTCCTTAATATATTTTCTAAAAACTTTAATTTTCAGGTTACCTGCAATCAAAAGGTATAAGTAGTTGACTTCCTTAAGCGTGGTATCTCAAAATTAATGGCATATCAAGATACCTAGTACCACTCCACTTCACATGGATAGTTGTAAACTCGTCAGATATCTAATACAAGCACAGGGTTCTTTAAGATATTTATGAAAAACGTGAAATTTCAGGATACCAGGAATCAAAAGGTATAAGTAGCTGACTTCCTTAAGCGTGATATCTGGAAATTTATGGCATGTCAAGATACCTAATATCACTCTTCTTCACTTTGATAATTGTAAATTCGTCAGATATCTAATACAAACTCAGAGTTCCTTAAGATATTTGCGAAAAACTTGAAATTTCAGTTTACCTGCCATCAAAAGGTATAAGTAGCTGACTTCCTTAAGCGTGATATCTGAAAATTGATGACATATCACGATACCCAATATCACTACTTGCCATACGTATCGTTGTAAGTTAGTTAAATTTATGATATAAACACGGAGTTCCTTAAGATATTCACACGGATCTTGAAATTTCATTGTACCGATAATCAAAATGTATAAGTAACTGATTTCCTAAAGAGCGATATCTGAAAATTCGTGGAGTACCAAAACACCATCTATCACTTCTTGCCATATGTATAGTCGTAAATTCGTCAGATATCTAATACAAACATAAAGTCAAACATAAAGTTTCTTACGGTATTCACACTTATGTTGAAATTTCAGGGTAACTCGAATCAAATTGTAAAAGTAGCAGATATCTCAAAATGGATGGTATATCAAATGATTGAAGGTCTGAATTCAATCCGTATCACTTTTAAAGTAAACACTCAGTTGAAAAAGTTTATTCGTATTTTGCATTGCAATGCTATGTAATTGGGGATAATTGAGCATGAAATTTCATACGACTCCTCGTCCTTTTTAGAAATAAATCTGATAGATAATAATTTTCAAACTCATTAACTTTTATCTGGTAGCGAGCTATCAGTAATTATAACTTTTATATTTTGTAGTAGCTGGCTACGAGTAGCTAACTTTTCATACTTTTAGTAGCTGGCTACTAGTAACTGGCTACTAGTAGCTAACTTTTCCTGGTTCAAGTAGCTGGCTACTAGTAGCCAACTTTTCTCTTTTTAAGTAGCCAGTTACTAGTAGCTGGTTACTAGTAGCCAACTTTACCGATCTTTTAATATATGCATTTATAAGGGAAAGTTGAACTATAGTTTTCAGTTTGAATTCTTTAAAATTGTTTTCGTCTTTATGCATCACTCCAAATTTAATTTATTTGTGTCTTTTAATAGTCAAATGAATGCTAAACTGACTCTTATGGAAACTTGGGTTCAGATGAGATATTTCTTCTCTTGAACATCTGAAGAAAGCTTTCAGAACTCCATCTGGCCCAAAAACAATGAGCGGTACGAGTTTGCCCCAAAAATGTGTATATATTGATACCTAACTTAAGTTCTAATTGTATATACATGTGTAAGTTTTCTGCAAGTTCCTAATATGTCTTCTGTAAAATTAAAGGCAGAAGGGGAGTGGGTATCTAAACCTATGTTCAGAGTGAAACAAGCAAACAGAAACAAAAGATAGATAGATAAGTTAAAAAAACAACAACAAACAGTGACTTAAATATCATACCGAGGTGTACTTATGATATAGGCGTAATGCTTTTAAAGGGCGTAACAACGCCTTTTTCGCAATATAAAGCTTTTTCACTTTGCGTTATTGCGCCTTTTTTTTCGCGTTATATAACTCCTTTCTATCTATTTTCCCCATGGTTTGATCCTAATAGGCTTTCGTATTGTATCTATAGTGAATATTCATATCTAGTGATCAGTCATCCAAAACATTACTTTATTAAACATCACTCTGATTCCACGCACAGGTAGGTCTACTCTTAAGTTGCAAAAAATGATATACTGGAGTTCCTCATTGACAATATCTTCGTCGTCTTTGGTGATCAGGTCTGTTGGAATTCCCATGGGCACGAATTTATGTTCCTTTGTTAGCTGACCTGTTTTTATATTCCCATGAAGCAGAATTTATTTTTAAAAAACTTCTACGTGAAAAGAAAAAATCTCTTGCTGTGGCCTACAATTCGACATCTAGATATATTGACGATGTATTATCTATATTAGATATTTTATTGAAAGTAGATATTAACGGCAAACTACAAATGGGATGATTTCAGCTTCTCCGTCGTCACCTTCCCATATTTATGAAGCAATATTCCATTATCACCTGCATATGGAGTTTATATATCTCAACTGATTCGATACGCAAGAGCTTGTTCTGCATATGGTCAGTTTTTATATCGAGGCAGACTACTGACAAACAAGTTGATGTTGCAGGGGTTTCAACAGTCTTGTTTAAAGTCAGTATTTTGCAAGTTCTTGGCACACTGATTTTGTCTACGGATAACTCCGTTTACCTGATCAAGATATAGGGCTCACGGTGGGTGTAACCGGTCAACAGGGGATGCTTACTCCTCCTAGGCTCCTGATCCCACTTTCGGTGTGCCCAGGGGTCCGTGTTTACCCAACTCTCTATTTTGTATTGATTATAGGAGTTATGAGACTGATCGGTCATTGTTTGTTACCATGAAATAATCAGAGTTGATATATCCATTAGTGATTTTCGTTTTTAAAACCATGTGCCTTTGACAAATTTTATAAAACTTTGCTAAGAAAATGGCTGAGGTTGTCGAAAGCACAGACACTCGACGTTTTAAATATCTATAATAAAAAAAATTGTCTTCCTGTAAACACATTATATTTACAGGAAGACAATTTTTATGCCCCCGAGATCGAAGATCGGGGGGGGGGGGGCATATTGTTTTTGTCCTGTCTGTCATTCTGTAATTTTGTAAATCTGTCATTCTGTCTGAAACTTTAACCTTGCTAATAACTTTTGAACAGTAAGTGATAGAGCTTTGATATTTCACATGAGTATTCCTTGTGACAAGACCTTTCCGGGGGTACCAACATTTTTTTTTACCCCGTGACCTTGGAGTTTGACCTACTTTTTGAAAACTTTAACCTTGCTAATAACTTTTGAACAATAAGTGATAGAGCTTTGATATTTCACATGAGTGTTCCATGTGACAAGACCTTTCCGTGGGTACCAACATTTTTGACCCTGTGACTTTGACCTTGGAGTTTGACCTACTTTTTGAAAACTTTAACCTTGCTAATAACTTTTGAACAGTAAATGATAGAGCTTTGATTTTTCACATGAGTATTCCTTGTGACAAGACCTTTCCGTGGGTACCAATATTTTTGACCATGTGACCTTGACCTTGGAGTATGACCTACTTTTTGAAAACTTTATAACCTTGCTAATAACTTCTGAACAATAAGTGATAGAGTTTTGATATTTCACATGAGTGTCCTTGTGACAAGACCTTTCCGTTGGTATTAAACCTTTTGACCTTGACATTTAACTTACTTTTTTTTTTTTTTACATTGGTCATAACTTTTTAAATGGTAAATATTAGAGCTTTCATATTATACAAGAGCATTTCTTTTGACAAGATCTTTCTACTGGTACCAAGATATTTGCCCTTGTGACCTTGGCCATCTTTGGAATTGGCCAATATCGGGGGCATTTGTGTTTCACAAACACATCTTGTTTAAATATAGATATTCAAAACGTCGAGTGCCTGTGTTTAGGAATTATCAATCGTACGACTTAACAACTATACAAGTTTCAAGATGGCGGTGGCAGATTTGCAACTTGCTGTAAACACTGTACTTTGCATTGCTGTTTTTATCGGTGGCTTTGCAGTGTCAATACCAATAGGCGTTGTCGGGGTAATGATATATTACTCATTTAACATATATCGTCATTTGTTTTCCATTTGACATCTTGCTGGAAATGTTACAATATCTCATGACTGGTATCGAAGACCAAGGAAGTATTTTATTCGGTTTGACTCCTTCCCTATTTCAGTTTTAGGTATTGATGAAACAATGTTTTAGGGATATATAGAATAATTCTATACTTACTAAACTATAATTATATTGATTTGATTACAATTTTATATGTATTCACACAACACTATCAATATCATTATCCGCTGTCTCTGAAACTGGCTTGTCCTTGGATGTGTGAATCAGTTGGATTATTTTATTGTATATATCAGTTGTTAATTTAAATCTTGTCTGTAATCAGTATTTCATATAATATACATACAGTGTGACTGTCATTGGCATGTCCCAAATGATAATTACAATTCATTCTAAAAATATATTATTTATTAAAAAATCCCCTTGCGCTAAACGCCCAGTGACATCTGAATATCAAAGGGGGTATATGAGGATAATTACAGGATCCGCCTATTCCTTTACCGTGGGGAATATAACGCCAGCTGACGCAAACCATGCATTGTGACGTCACATGTAGCCTCGACTTCTTCGTCTTTCAAATCAAACAATTACAAACAACACTATACATCCCGTTTGCAATATTCAAAAGACAGCTAAAAATAAACAAAATTAACCAACAAAATCAATGTGGTAAAAAAGTCAGTGTAAATATATCGTATATTTTTATTCAAGGAAACTCATGAACTTGTTCATTTATTTAGTCATATTATTTTTTTCTATTTGATGATTGGCTAAAAACTGTAACAACAATAATTATACCAGTCATTGTTAACAAACAGAGTGTTTGAATTACAAATTGCACGTCTGTCTTGTATTTTTGCCATTCAAAATTAAAACACGAATAACTGTAGAAGCAACTAATGAACAAAACAATATGGCTTCCATATGGATCACAAAAATTTCAGTGAACGTATGTAGAGATTATCTCTATTCCTTTGCTGATTTTCTCATTTTTTCCTATACATACGTGTTACCTTTAGATCCTTGCTCTGCAGACTGGCTTTTGGCCCATCCAAGCTTCACTCAGTATAATTATAGATGTATGCAGTGCAGAAGTGTGAACTCGGACAGTATTGATAATCAATTGCTTGTTAACCTGTATATGCCCACCCACCCTCCTCCAGGGCCCTTGATTGGTGAATAAACATATATACATATACAATTCTGAATTGTTAAGGCTTTAATCCACCTGGGGCCACTGTGTTTCTGTCAAACTGTTGATCATGCAGATCCTCTCTGCTGATAGCTTTATGTTGGTTACACCCCAAGCTGTGGTTTTGTGTGTTTAATTAATTTTTATTTTTCAGTTCTTTGTCATTTTTTGATGTGCAGTATGTTTTTGTTCATAAGTGCTCTATTGGTTTTATTTACTGGACAGTCGAGCAACTTATTTTGCTTTTTTGCAATTTGTTTATTTTAAATCAATGTGATCGGGGAAACACTTTTATCATATAAGTACATAAAAACTTGACAAATGCTCACATGTATTATTGAAAGAGTCATTAAAGTCAAAGAATATACAAGATGTAGTGTGATCGCACAGAATTTATCTTTCTGAGTCAGAATCCTTTGTTTATATTACAACACATAAACAAATATTGAGATAACAATTTATAATTTATATCGACCATTGATAGGTTATTTGCCTACTGTGAAACCTTTCCAATTGTTCAACACTAGTTTGAAGCACACACACACACACACACACACACACACACACACACACACACACACACACACACACCATGATTTAAGCAGAAGGGGAGTCATACACATGTAGCTTGGAGTATTTTGTAAAACCAAGAAACATTTTGTATTTATGGGAATTGTATATGTTGATGCAGCAACTAAGTGTGAAGAGCACCCACATGGTTTGAGGAAGGACCGGGGTTCAATATCCAATCTGGCAAACACTTTATAGTTATGTTACAATTTCACTCAGGGTGAATTTTGGGCTATATATATGGAATATATTTGTAATATTTTCAGTACGTTATTTAAATTTGGAGTACATAAAGTTGTGTGGGTGTGACTCAGCAGAAACTGTGACATCATAGTGCGGATCATGCATATTATCTCTCTGCTGCATGCATTACATCAGAGCGGACAATTGATATACCCTGAGCGCTGTTTCTGTTTATTGAGAATTAGGTCTTTGTCATATTCTGTAATTTTAAACTCTTTTCAATAAGTAAGTGTTTTATTGATCAGTCAGAGAATCACTTTATTAACAAACTTCTTTCTTTTCCAGATAAATAATGGAGGAAATTGTTTTCTGTATGCGACATACGAAAAAGAAGAATGTGCCTCTTACAGTAAAGCAGGGAATTGTAACTTTCCGATCTTCTTTTCTGTGGGTGCCTGTATATTTTATGGTCTAGCACAGACCTGTTATTATGCCTATGCTGTGTACAAGTCCACTAAGGATCCTACTGTGGGGTGAGTTCTTTGTACAGTTAAACTTAATCATTCCAATTATGAAAATTGAAATCTGTACATCAATAATTTGTAATATCACGGCTTTCAATTTGCCAGAGGGATGTGGTGAAAAGGAATTTGAAGTGATTCAATCTGCCAAATGTAGACTCAAATATAAATGCTCTTAGACCGGGAGTATTGAATCTAAAATGGTGAATTTCGAGGATATCTGATATTAAACTGAACTGTTGACAAATCACTACCTGCCAGTTCATAAAATGAGAGCCTGAATGTATTGTAATTAAGAGTTATCTCCCACAACATCAGAAAAATTCGTTTTTACCTCTAGTTTGGAGCAGGTGCTTTGGTATTGCTTACTACATGAATAACCATTAGTGTTGATGTAGCATGCCTAAAGTTTATCATGTGTCCAATCTGAGACTACCGGTTAGCAATCTACAGAGTTTTAGCAGGATAATTCATTAGGTTATCAAGATAAGATACCAGTATAAAGTTAATCATTATTGTGTCGCCTGCGTTACACGCAGTGGCGACATATAGGGATCACTATCCATCGTCTTGCGTCGTCGTCACAAAAAATTTCTGTCACAGTTTTCTCAAGAACCACATGGGGCAACTCCCTGATATTTGGCACAGAGCATCAGTGTGGCCAACTGTATTGTGTAAGACATTTTCAAATCTGTCGCTTATCAACTTCCTGTTTGCCGGGACTTAGAATTTTTTACAGCAAAAAAATTTTTTGCTGAAGATTTTATTTTATGATTAACTGAAGGACAGTATTTTTATGTACAAAAGGACAGTATTTGTAATTCCCATACTGAAGGATAGTATATGTGATTTCAGAACAGCACTAATTATGATTTTTCTTGAGAAACAGTAAATTGGATATATAAAAAGACAACAAGACTAAGCAGTAAACCCAACAGATAATTACTTATGGTTATTACCATTGTCTTGAAGAGCACAGTAACAGGTTGATACATATTTTCAAACATATGTTTTCATTCAGTCTACATTTAATAAATGTCTTAATTTCAAACAGATTCTCCCACAAATTCCATTGCATAATGTCTCATCTTTCAATTTCAATTAAGTTATCGTTAAAGAATGTTTAGTAATTCTCAAAACCTTTAAAAGGAGTATTAAACTGACAAAAACCATTTGAATAATTTACTTTTTCAACATTATACGTGATATATTACATATAGAATGAACTAGCAGGCGACACATGTCTTCCGGGGAAGACTTAATACTGCGTTTCAAGTTGGCATGGTAATAACAATGATGCACTGGTTTTCAGTCATTACATATGTTACAATAATACCCTGGAAAACATTCGGTACAGCTGTTACATTTTACACGATATTCACATGTTTGGGGGTTTCCTTTTCAGGTCCCAGATGTGGGTGATGCCGCTCATTCTCCTGAATTCGCTGGTGGCGGCTGTGATGATGGTTGCGGCTTGTTTGATCAGTGTGGGCTTCGACAACACATGTCAGTCATACAGAGAAATCTCAAAACTTGACAGGTAAATCGGTCGGATTAAAATAAATTAGATCTTGTGATCTGCTCATTTAGATCGCTACAATTGATAGCAATATCGTGGAGTGTAAAATATCAAATTTTACTTAGATTGCACGTAACTCTGTAAATTATGAATAAAGTGTAACATCTGATACCTCATATTGTTTTGGTAATTCACAAATCATGACAGGTAACTGTCAATAAATTACAAATACATTGGGTCATTCGATTTTATTGTTATATCATGAAACATGACAGATAGTTTAAAATTACAACCATATGTGTACCTACCTTATATCAATGGAATATTGAGGTGCTATGATTCATTTTGGTTCATTTATACTACTGAGGTAAACCTTAATTCACAACTATGTATTTTAATGGGGTTTAATTGAATTAATCTGCACACAACCTATCAAAATGCAATGCTGGCTATCGTATTAGCTGATTAGACAAAATGAAGACTCTCAGTCTTAATTCTGAGGCTTATGTGAATCATTTTGTCTTGACGTCTAATATTGGGTGACATATCTGAAGTTCTTGACCTAATTCTTTTGTTGTAGTTGTGCTTCAGCAGAAAACAAGCACATCCGGTCAGCATGCAACGGGCCGGAGGAAGAGAAGGACTATGACTCGGGAAACTTTAACAAGCTCTTCCATGTGGCTGAGGTACAGTGTACATTAATTGAAGTATTATTTATTTTTATTTTTAAAATAACTATTTTGTTGAATGATTGATTTTGGTAATAAGCAATGGAAAAGTACAGGATTTAGTGACTTGAATTAACTGATCCAATTTATCGGAAAATTCAAAGGTTTGAAATTTTCAATTTACCAAAGAAATAAATGTGACTTGCATGTAAATTCATCAAAATGAGAAAAGGTATATTCAAAGATGCCAACCTTTCACAATCTCAGAGTGTGTGAAGTTTATGCCGAAGTGGATGATAATGAGAATCAAATTCTTTGAATTGGAATGTATGAGGGAACTCATATGTCAGGGTGTGTAGTGGAGGACTTTGATGTCTTCTGTGTATGATGGGGTACCCCAATATCCCTGTGTGGTGGGGACCCCAATATCTGTGTGTGTGGTGGGTGACCCAATATCTGTGTATGTGGTGAGGTACCCCAATATATGTGTGTGTGGTGGGACACCCCAATTTCTGTGTGTAGTGGGGTACCCCAATGTCTGTGTGTGTGTGGTGGGGGACCCCAATGTCTGTATGTGTGTGGTGGGGGACCCCAATGTCTGTGTGTGTGTGGTGGGAGACCCCAATGTCTGTATGTGTGTGGTGGGGGACCCCAATGTCTGTATGTGTGTGGTGGGGGACCCCAATGTCTGTGTGTGTGGTGGGGTACCCCAATGTCTGTGTGTGTGTGATGGGGCACCCCAATGTCTGTGTGTGTGTGGTGGGGTACCCCAATGTCTGTGTGTGTGTGATGGGGCACCCCAATGTCTGTGTGTGTGTGGTGGGGTACCCCAATGTCTGTGTGTGTGGTGGGGGAACCCTGTATCTGTGTGTAATGGGTGGGGGTCCCAATGTCTGTGTCTGTGGTAGGAGACCCCAATAAATATCTGTATGTGTGTGGTAGGGGACCCCAATGAATATCTGTATGTGTGTGGTGGGGTACCCCAATGAATATCTGTATGTGTGTGGTGGGGGACCCCCATGTCTGTGTGTGTGGTGGGGGACCCCAATGTCTGTGTGTGTGGTGGGGTACCCCAATGTCTGTGTGTGTGGTGGGGGAACCCTGTATCTGTGTGTAATGGGTGGGGGTCCCAGTGTCTGTGGTAGGGGACCCCAATGAATATCTGTATGTGTGTGGTAGGGGACCCCAATGAATATCTGTATGTGTGTGGTAGGGGGCCCCAATGTCTCTGTGTGGTGGGGCACCCCGATGTCTGTGTGTGTGATGGGGCACCCCGATGTGTATTGTGGGACACTCCAATCTATATCAGACTAGACAGGGTTTCAAGGGATGTTGGTTTGACTGTAATTTTGTACATATAGAAATCACATGCTCCCTCTCCTCTAATAAACACACATATTTTGTTGACAGGTGGCTGCCTGGTTGTGTTGGTTGATCTGGATTGCTCTGGTTGTGTCCGGTATTGTCAGAGCCATTCGCAACCGACGAGCACGAGCTAAAGGAAAATCACAGGACAAAAAGGGGTTCGCTCAAGTGGATCCTACTGCATAGTGGATGGCAGTGAAGATTGATATTTATACAAAGTGTATTTTCTCACTCTGTAGATACAAAGTGTATTTTCTCACTCTGTATATACAAAATGTATTTTTTCACTCTTTAGACAAAGTGTATTCTCTCATTTACACTTTACGTAGTTGTGAGTGACACCCTGTTCAAAGAGTACAAATGTGTACTCAATGACACTGCAATACTTTGTGTCCAACAATTTTCTTAATCTAATTTTTTATTTTTTGGAGTTGGGTTTTTCTAGAGCTAACCATTTGATAACCAGTTTACAAATTCACATGACAGTGGTGGCTTAGAAATGATTAACAGAGATCTGATCGTGTTTCTTCTTTCACATAAAAATCCGTCTTGTTCTGGTGCACTTTGTGAAATGTCTTTTCATAACTGTAATGTCTCAGTATTTGATCTGAAATTAAATGTTCCAGTTTTGCCTAGAGTTCCCCCAAACCTGGATAGGGTTTATTAAGTTCTATTTATATAAATATTTTTAACAGATAATCAATTTTTTTTTTAATGACCACTGAAAGTATTGTAAGCCTGGGTTTCAAAACACATGATTATTTACTGATTTTGAGATGTGATTTTCCACGGTTTTTCTTTAATCTCCATTAAAGTTATGCCTTTAGTGCTGGTGGTTATTGAATTTCAGTAGCTAGCAGACTAAAGCTGAGCTGAGTATTTGGGGTGAGGTGGTTGTGAGTTTTTCTTTTACTGTGTTACAGATTTACAAGGTGGATGTGAATTTTGTTATAGACCATCCATGCACAGCTGAGGATGAAATTATAATCTTTTATATTTGTAAAGGTTTTAAAGCTATCAAGGTGTTGAAGATTTGAATTATGTGCTGTAATTGTGCGAGATTTATTTATCATGTAAAGTGCTGTTCAGACAGATGTCATATCACAGGTGTTAGGTTTAGTGTGTTAGATTGTGTCAGGTGTTAGGTTGCTGTACTCAAAAAAAACTATTTTTTAAAAATTGTTTTTGTGAACAAAGAATATCAAACTTATACACTTTGACTTTTGATTTGATTGTTTTAAAATGGAAACAAAGGAAATGTAGTTGTCTGAAATAATGATGAAGAAAGGAGTGATTTAAGGTTCTCTGACATTATAGTGGACATTGTTTTGCCTTATTGAATGGCGTCAAGTATTAATGGGTTCCTCCCGTCTGTGGTATTCGAAATGATATCTGGATCCATTAGAGATAACACAGTTGGTATATTAGACTAAGTGAAAATTTGTCACTTTACATGACTTCTGTTTTCATTTTTCTATGGATTTAATCTTCTTCTGCCAATGCTTTAGAGAGTACTGAATCTCCCTCTTCCTCTTTCCCTCTGAGTTTGAGTCCATGGCATCACATTAAGACAGAACTATTCTGAGTTTGAGTCCTTAGCATCACATTAAGACAGAAATATTCTGAGTGTGAGTCCATGGCATCACATTAAGACAGAAATATTCTGAGTTTGAGTCCATGGCATCACATTAAGGAGGTTTGCTACACCAGAGAAAGTTGATGTAGATGAAAAGTGGAGGATATATACAAAAATATTTTGAAGTTGAAAATTTTCAAATTTACTTAATTTTGTCAAAAAATACAGTTTTAGTAGAAGATAATCTGGAAAAAATTTAAAACCCCTGCTGGACTCGAACCTGCGACCTACAGGTCAGCAGTCGGTATTCTAACCTACTGAGCTACTCGGCTAGGTATCTAACTGGAAAAGGAAAAGTCAAATATTGCTGATATCGATTTTTTCATCCATGTTTTTAAAGGAAGTCAGCCATTATGACGATGTAGAGTACTACCTTAAGACAGAAATATTCTGAGTTTATATGATATGTACACATGTCCATTTACAGTACTTCCTGTGGACTATTGACACGAATCTACCATCAACACATAAGTACCTACACGTGTATATTGATGTTGTGATGCATGTTCTTTTGATAATTTTGCCATGGTTTTTTTTTGGGGGGGGGGGGGAACAAATGACTTGTTTCAAATGAAGAGTTTGTGGACCAACATACATGTATAAAATCAAACCGTATAATGTGAACAGAATTATATGTGATATAAAATGCAATTTGATTTGGACATGTTTCTTAATTTCATTCCATGTACATGTATTGACAAATTTGAAAGTACATCAAATGTTATCATCATGTAAATTATGTCATTACATGAAATGTTTAAGATTTTTTTTTTTAGAAATAGTTTCCTTGCATTGGAAAAACCAAATAATGGCATGCTCGTTCAGGGAAGGTTAAAGGTGTATAGTATGAGACATCAACTACAAAATATCATGTGCCTTGTTAAATTACTTATTTTCCATGTGCCTTGTTAAATTACTTATTTTCCTATCCTTGATAAAAGAAGAAGTGCTATGAATTATTTCTGTAAGAAACAGTTAACTACATGTATCATACCCAAAGTATTGATTTACCCCACAGAAGTAGATTTCTTTGTTATTTTACTGTTGAAATTGTTATGCATGCTTACATGTATATTTAATATGTACACAATGTCTGTATAAATCGCTGCCTACCAAAGCTGGGTAAGTGAGGCGATCTTCATATTGGTCGGTCAGAACTAAAGTGATTGATAATTTAGACACCTCTTGTAGTTTTTACCATGTTTTTTATGAAAAATGTCTTGATATGATGCATCAAATTGACACACTTTACAAAGTATTTCATTTATTTTAAACATTTAGAAACTACTAATGTTAAGGATGTTTACTCTATTAAAATAGTTTTGTTTTGTGGTTTATATGCAGTAAAACCTGTTTATCATGAACTCACTTATAGCGAAGTCACGCTTAATGCAAAGTGATATTTATTCCCTATGAGAGGAAAATAATGAAAATTTGATTGGATATAACAAAGTTTGGTTATAATGAACTGGAATGTTTTACAACTAGTATACTTTTAAAATGAACCTATGTTCATCATGTTTCTTTAGATCGTCTCGCACTACTCAGCCTTTCATCCATCGATTTTTACAAAGTTTATATTTTTGTACTTTTTTGTCTACATAGTGTATACTGATTTTCACTATGAATAGTTGATTGCAGAATATCAGCATTTTTTGTCTTTCTTCATGTGATACTTAAAGATATGTAACGTTGCGTAGATACTGTACAAAAAAATGACAACTTCAGGAATGGTTTCCAATAATTGGATTACAATGAACAGACAGGTGGATGTAAATTACCCCTATCTTGTCCATAAACGTGGCAAATCAGTTTTATTCAAACCAATAATTGATCACCACTGTCCGCGGGAATGCTCTAGCCACCAGCGAAGTGTGGGAAGTTCGAATCCTGAATAAGACATGACACTTTAGGTATCTATATCTCCTTCGCATCATACTTACTTGTTAGAGTTGACAATAGCTACTCCTTTCCGGAATTCACTCTAACAGCTATGTATGATGCGAAGGAGATAATTATCTTAAAGGAAATTTATAATCTTATATACAGTATAATATATAAATAGGCTTCGGAACCATTTGTGTTAGTATGGGTCTATTACACAGGTCTACTCCAGGTCCCCGAGGATATATGTTCTTTCATGAATACAAACAAGAACGATACAATACTGGCTGACGCGTCGCCTGGTATCAAAAGGTGTCACTCTGTGGAGTCTATAAGGACACAGGTTCTAACAAATTTTTTTGTCCTCGGATTATCCTTCGAGATATCAAACATTTGTACAGTCGTCAAATAGTCAGCTTTTGTACAGAAATGAAAATGCTTATACCAAAATTAAAGACTGACACGTTTCATTAAAAAGATATTTTTGATCATTCCTTTTTAGATCTCGTGTGCTCGATCTCAAATTGATCTCTAAAAATTGTAAAACTTGTGATTTATTGATCACTAGAAATGCATACACTAGTAATCTCACAGCACTGTACCAAAGCTTTTGAGAATTTGACCCAACATTGTCTACGCTATTGAGTTCAACTTCTGTGGCTTAATTTATGTCGGGGAAACTTAGGGTTCACTTAATAAAATAATATCGGGACACGGTTACCAATAAATGATGACGATAGAAACATTTTAATTCCTTAGACCACAAGGAAATAATCTTTCATATAAAAGACCAAGTGTACATGATATCACGCTTGATTCACTTTTACGTCAACAGACAATTGGGTCCACATCATATTTGTACACAATTTTACTCAGTCTCATTGAGAGTTTTGAATACGTTATTTGGATAATCCAAAGCTAATCCATATTTGGATTTTTCAACACCAGAATATATCCTGGATTCTATAATTGTGAATGTTGTTTATCACGGGCTCTTTAAACCACGGCGGGTTATAGATAGTATATCGCCAGTTCTACTAACAAAGGAATAGATGCCGTCAACATAAGCAACATTCTTCGTAAAAAGAAAAGTTAAGTCTTAAATTCCAACATATTTTAAGTTCTACACCCTGTGTTTCCTACAAATACATGTATACTTCAATTACTGCATCCACACTTTTTAATTACAAACAAACTTTGCAGTGCCTAGATATAGACCATATTATACTTAATCCACCTACATGTTCTTTTTCGTTTTCTTTCAACTATAGCCCAGCTGGACACGTCATTACTGGTGATGTTGATATAGTTGAAAATAACTTGAATTCACTTATCGGTATTTTAAAAGGTCCTAAATTCAGCGAACCTCGGTCTTTCAATTGGCAACAGAACATCTTTGTTTTGAACATATTTTATTGATGAAATCAAAAGGATTGGGAACAAGTTCTGACAACTTACAAGTCCCTCTCCTAAAATATTACAATATGTCATGCAAGGTAATAATTAACAGGTAAAATGTACAATGATTAAACGAATCTACAAGTTTCTTTTATAAATTTATGAACTGAAAAAATATTTATATTAGTTTCCAGAGGTAAATTGACATTACCGCATAATAACAATTTTGTATCCATATTAACCAAGGCGATTAAAAAGATTATTTCTAGCCCTGGAGTAATTTTTACAAGCAAAAAAGAAATGATATACATCTTCATTAATATTTCCACATGTACAAAACGGAGAATTTGTAATATTTCGTTTATAAAGATCATAATTAAGTATACAGTTGTATCTTAGCTTTCTATGAATAATGTTGATATATCGTTTTCCAAAAGAGTTAATATGATGGTGGTCTTGTAATGTCTGTTATATTTTTGCGGAATGAATTGATTGAGATGGCTTCGCTGGCTTCTACATTTAATAAATTCCACTGTTTTACTGAGTCGGGTACAAATGATTTTTTGAATAACTCTAATCTGCATTTTGGAATGTAAAACTGATCTTTGTTTCTAGTATTATAAAGGGATATATTTTCATGTTTATGTGGAATAATTTCATTTAAACAATCAGGGGCGCTACCATTGCAAATTTTAAACATGGTAGTCATTTTTGCAATATAACGTCTACTTTGTAAAGTTTGCCAGCCTGTTTCTAAATAAAGGGATTCTCTAGATGCAAAAATAGGAAGACCAGTAACAATTCTAGCTGCACATAATTGTACTTTTTCAAGCTTATCAGTATCGTGAACAGAACAGCCATCCCAAACAATTGAAGCATATTCAAGAGTAGGTCTAATAAAAGCTATGTACAATTTTGACAGATGTTTTCTACCAATTTTGAACTTAAGCTTTTTTAAAAGCCCTAATTTTTAAAAAGATTTATCAGCTATGGAATCAATGTATAAAGACCAACTGAGGTTATGTGACAATAATAAGCCTAGATGACGATGGACTGAAACACAATCCAATCTATCATCTTGAAAAAATAATTTCGGTAAAATAGAGTTATCTTTTTTCAAAAAATAAACAGCTTTAGTCTTGGATGGATTAAATTTGAGTAGCCACTTATTTGACCATTTTTCTAGTATATGTAAATCATAATTAAGCTTGTATTCAATTTCTAGCATATTATATGAGGCCACTGGAGTGAGTTGTCATCAGCAAATAATCTACACATTGATAGCATATTTACAGCAACATCATTAACTAAAATCAAAAATAGTAAAGATCCTAAAACAGAACCTTAGGGTACACCAACAAATATATCAAGTTTTGACGATAAAAGGTCTTTATACATTACTTTTTGTGATCTGTGACATAAGTAGCTTCTGAACCAATGTAAAAGACTACCAGATATACCATAAGTTTGTAATTTGAAAATAAGACCATTATGCCATACTAGATCAAATGCTTTTGATAGGTCACAAAATATTTTACAACATGATTTCCCTTCATCAATACTATGATAAGTTTCTAATAGTTGATAAACTGTAGAATGACCTGGTAAAAATCCAGCTTGATATCGATAAAATAGATCATTACTATGAAAATAATTATATACATGTTTGAAAATAATTCTCTCCAAAATTTTACTAACGCACGATAATAGCGAGACAGGTCTATAATTAGATACTATTGACAAGAACTTCATCTCTATTATAAATTCTGTCGAACATTATGCCAGATGATGGGCTAAATATGGAAAGGAAAAAAAACCCAACCCCAAACAAACAAATTAAAAACTTGATACATATGTACCTTGTCAGATTCTAAAAAATTCTAAAGAAATTTTGGCAAACTTGAAATCGCAAACTTTTTTCAAATCAACAACATCAAAACGTATGACTTTTTAACACTTTACACGACCATTCCTCACGATAGATTAAATACTAGACATCATAGACAGTTGCTTCTCCGACAAGAACAGAAAAAGGAAATATTCGTATTTAGTGATCAATCATCCAAAAATTATTTTGTTAAACTATGAAGTTAAAATAAAAAATATGCTTGAGTTCCTCAATGACAATATATTCGTAGTCTATGGTGATCAGGTCTTCCAACGGTCTGTTGGAATTCCCAAGGGCACGAATTGTGCTCCTTTGTTAGCTGACCTGTTTTTATATTCTTATTAAGCAGAGTTTATTCAAAACCTTCTACATGAGAAGAAAAAATATGTTGCTGTGGCCTTCAACTCGACATTTATATACATTTTTTGTATATCGATATGCTATCTATTAACAATAATAATTTTCATTCATATCTCGATTCGATATATCCCTGTGAACTCCAAATAAAAGACACCACGGAGTCCTCCACACCTGCTTCTTACGTAGATATTTTATAGAAAATGAATATTAACGGCAAACTTACCAATCCACTTTATGACAAATGGGATGATTTCAGCTTCTCTATCGTTAACTTCCCATATTTAGGCTGCATTATTCCATTACAACCTGTATATGGTGTTTATATCCCTCAACTGATTTGATACGCAAGAGCTCGTTTTGCGTATGATCAGTTTGTAAATCGAGGCAGCCTACTGACAAAGAAGTTGATGGCGCAGGGGTTTCAACAGTCTCGTTTAAAGTCAGCAATTCGCAAATTCAATGGTCGTTATAATGATCTAGTTTGCCAATACAACTTGTCATCGAGTAAAATACCGTCTGACGTGTTTCATACCGATTGTTAGGCCGTTCTTGGTATACTGATTTTGATGACGGATTATTCCGTTTACCTAATTAAGATATAGAGCTCACGGCGAGTATGACCCCTCAACTGGCGATGAATACTCCTCCTAGGCACCTGATCCCACCTCTGGTATATCCAAGGTTCCGTGTTTTCCCAACTTTTTATTTTTTATTTCTTGAGGGGGTTATGAGATTGATCTGTTCGTTATCTTCTCCTTTCATCGTACAAGAAAAATATGTTCTTTGAGACATGCAACTGAGACAATCAATCAGCTGGAGCAAATGACGTATAATCGATCATATAATGATGTTTCTACTTAAAATCGCGAGATAAACACCGTACTTTTTCAGGTGTAAAACCCCTATGTTGCCTCTGTGAAACTGCAGCATTACCAACACCTGAGGAAGGAAGTATTTCAAGGCTTTGTTCCGTTAACACTCGAAAAAAAACCCATCCAACTTCCCATCCAAACATTTCTCGTCTGTTGATATGTAAGAAAACTTTAATCGATCTATTAAGGGCAGATGATACAAACAATTTTTTTCTTTCGAAGAGACTTTATATGATGTCATTCTTTTATAAAAGTGGATAATTCCTTGAATTCTTTTCCCCTTTGACTTGGAGAGTGAAATATTTTCCATATTTCAAAAAAAAGTACAAAACAATAGTTATCATGGTAAATTAGTTTATTCTTCATCTGTTTACCTTTTTTATACCTCAAAAAATGGTTGTCAGGGAGAACAGAGTGTACTGATATTAGATTTACAACATAACATGTAAAATATTAATGCATTACAAATTTTACACTTGGAAAATATCAATTGCTGCTTCAATAAAATTACATATATGGACATTGCACCCTCAGTAAAGGTTTACAAATTAAAATAAACTTCATAATATGTTGACTTAATGTTTAAAGTGTAATATAAACTTAAAAATCATATACCATACGGGGTGAATTTTCTGAGTAGAAGCAAAATTGTAAATATCACATTGGCTGATTTTCTCAAGACAAAGAAGAGTTATCTCCCATAATATAAGAGTAAAATTTTACAACTTCTGAAAATAATTTACAATGGCATTTATGATTTTACTGTTTGTTTTTGGGGTTTTTTTTTGTCACTCTTGGTTTTCCTTTGCTATTCATCTCTGAAAAAAAAATAAAGAAATGCCTAATACAGGATCTCTTTGATGTGCCATTTTACATTAATTTCTGCATTATGTCACGTTTCCCAGTAGAAACAGGAGAAAGATAACTGCATGCTTCCTGCTGACATCTTATATATAGCAATGATCCAAGTCCATACCGTTTTTCGTCCTCACAATGTCTTATGCGTTGTTAAATCTTGTGGTCTACCACACGCAGCACAACCTTTTTCCAAATTCTCCACTAGAATTCCAAGTTCCACAACTCGTCTCCAACAAATCATCTTCTCATGCTCTTCTACCGATTCCTCACTCTCTGATGCATCAGATGGATACGTTTCTTCATTTCCTAGGCATTCTTGTGAATTATCACCAGACGAACAATTTTTTCTTGATTCATCCAACTTCTCCTCGATCACCACGTTGTTATTGGCATCAACATTCACTATCTTACGTCCAAGGGATAATGCATAACCTTTCTTAGCATTCTGTAACCTTTGATGACGTTTTTTACTAATAATTTTTCCTGATTTTTTCCTGAATGATTCTGGCATCACAATTGTTTACATTGTTTACTGACCCCCTTTCCTGCTCTTAAAACACAGAAGAGTTCCAAACAACTATAAATGAGAAAACCAAAACCAACCAAAGTATTTTTTTACCATGGGAACTCTTCAGTGCTAAAGGTAGAAAAATTTGTTTATATCATCTGGCCTTAAAGAATTTAAAAGTTACTACTTTTTTCATTTTATTCAGATGGCAATATCACAGTGTAATGATAAATAAAAATTGTACAAAATATCACAATAATTAAATATTGACACATGATTTCTACACATTATGCAGATAACAGCATTGTGTACATGCACTATGGAAAGCCATACAAGTTTAGATATGCAGTAAAACTAGCTTGAAACGAAGTGCTGGGTACGAACAATTTTGATTCGTTATAAACGTAATTCGTTATATCGAGCAAGTTTATAATGTGTAGGAGTGAAAAAATACTTCACTGTAAGCATGGAGTTATTACAAGCGTTTACGCTGTAACCGTGTTTTACTGTAAAATGATTTGACAGGTAAGATGGAGTACGTTTTGACCGGTCGACATATTTATGTAGCAAATGAATGGTATTTGAAATTTCACGAACAAGTTATTGAGAAATATCGCGTACATGTATGTCCTAAACTAAGGTACTTTGTCTCGACTCGATTCTCTGAGTCCAAGAATAATAACATGAAAAACTTAACAATTCTCGGTATACAATATATTAATTGTTATTTTTAGTCTGCAACATCATTCACTTGAATTATACGAGGAGCAAATAAAACCAAGGAGTGTTTTATGTAGTGTTCGTGGATAGTAATAAGCTTACACAAGATTTCATGGCATATCCATAGGTTGAGCTGGTTGTATGATGGACAGGTTTAAAACCTCCAAAATATTTTGTATGGGACTTGCAAACGTTATTCCATAACTTGTCATTTTACCAAACGCAAGAGCCAGGGGTTGTCGTGAGCTATCTTTTTTATCGACAACGAACACCGCGGCACCGGAATCGCCGGGTAAAAAGAAAGGTTGCGAGTCTCTATTGTAAATTGTGTAGCAATTATCCAACTTAAGATAGATTCCGCCACGCTCTGGGAAAGGTTTACGAATGGAAAAGAAACAGCATTTCAAATCCCCTGTTGTATCTCCAGTTGTTCTTCCGTTTTTGACCACCTCATATTCCTCATCAGAATCAACATCAAAAGAAGACGAAGTTTCGTACATTTCTTCTGGAAAAAAATAAAAGAACACGTGTAATATTTATTCTATGCATAAGACATTTGTTTCATTTTTAACAGCAGTTAATTAGATGTAAATTGATTAGTGATGATATCAGATAATTACTCACCTTTAGGTTGCATTTCATCTGTTCGTACGAAAGCTGCATCTATTCCAATGGATCTGTGATTTCCGAAAAATGAATCTTCAACTTTTCCAATGACGTTGTTGGAGGTACTGTCTTGGAAAGAGGGATGTACAATTCTATAATTTCCCCTCTGGAAACAACAATCGGAAAGTTTTGTTTCGTTCAATGATGCAATAACATCGTCCGTTAAGGCGACGTGGGCGGCAGTTAGGAATCCGTTACAAGGGGGCGTTCCCTTTCTTCTGACAAAAAATCCTAAAGATCCCGAAGACACTTCGTTATACTTTCCCACACTGCATCCATGGTTCAAAGTGTGACAATTTTCACACCTTCCAAATTGAATGAAGTCCTCACGAATGTCGCATGGAACATCCCCGATAGATTCCGGGAGATCTTCCTCTCCGAAGGGAATCAAGTTAACATCAAAGCAATATAAAGCTATACATGGCTCATGGATGACGCAGTCGCCATGATATTTCACAGGACTCGCACTGATCGCAGAAACATTGGAATATTTGGCGAAAATTAGATCTCTATTCTCTTTGATAGTTTTGTGTATCTTTTTCCGTAAAATGCTGCTTAATGGACTTGCTTTCCGTTCTTCTTCCCTAATGGCAATAACTTTTTCGGAATCTGACTTCAAGCTCACGTCCACAAATTCATAACCGGCATCCCATGGTACATTGACGGCATTCTTCTCACAAAAACTTACTGATTCTTCATCATTGTTCTGTAAGAACACTTTCATCATAGCTCTACCATTCTTTCTTCCTGTTATGAAATGAAGAATAGATGAACAGCTCCCAATATTTTGGATCCGAAAATCTCGCAACATCCACTCTTCGATTACTACAATAAACAATATTAGTTTGAGAAACAAGCATGCTTCCTGTTACAATTATCCGATATACGGTGTCATCAAATGATGGGAAACAACCAATTCAAGATATTAAGTTACTTTGAGTATATTAGCTAGTGTTTCTGCGCAGAGTTCAAATTACCTAAATACCTCTAATTTTGGTATCTTTTTAAATGGTTTTAAAAGACATTTTTATGAGATGTGCATTTTAACGGAAGTTGAAATCAAATGCTACTCACAGTTTTTCTGCTCAACAAGTGGAAGTCTACTGCTTGCACCAGTTAATTTTTCACAAATTGTACTCAATTCTTTTATAGTATTCTTGCAAATTTTTTCCATTTCTTTGACAACATTCGCGACTATCTCCGCCTTCCTTGGAACTAAAGCTTTACATATTTCCTCTGCTACAGTATTTCTCCATTCTCTTGAATTGACATCAATGGATAGTACCGCTGTCATTACAGTGCTACCAGCGAAACCAACTACCATGACGACACTTACAATGGCACCCAGGATGGGGTTAAGAAACTGCGCAACTACGAATTGTACAGCTGCACCTACCGCTATAATTCCAGCTGTCCTCGCGACAAATTTTACATTTTTCAACATGTTATATTTAGCCATCTCACTCGATATTTCAACGTCAAGTGTCTTTTGTATGTGTGCCACTATTCTGCTTGTTACTTCATCCCTGAAGTCCTGAGTAACAACGTCTGCAGTGTCCGACATCAATTGCTTTTTTATTCGCCGAATTGTCCACGGTGCACGACAAGGGTAACTTCCGTCTCGCACCGATCCTATGTTGTTTCCCTGACTAATGATTTCAATATTCTGACATCTTCTTTCTATCTCAGCTTCTGAGAATACAATATCTGCAGCTTCCTCCACCATACCCCGAATTTCAGGCATAGGGATACTTTTCATGAATGCTTCAAGTTGTTTCGTATAGGTATCTATGGTGTATTTTGCACCGTAAAGTCCAAATACTTCGTCCGGATCTAATTCATGGTGGATCCTTATGTTGTTATTTTCGAAGAGGTTTTTGTTTTCTTTGTAGACGGACAGCTTGGAATCAATCACACTCGCTGAATCACTGGATACCCAAATTACTCTCGGCAAATGAGTGCAATTGATAAATTTCTCATAGGAAATAATCTACGTCGCATAATAAAAATAAACGTTTTAACAAATGTTTGTCATCAAAATTAAGAAATTACTGAAGGGGCAAATTTGCATAAGAGGGACTTGGTACGATTTGTTAGTTAATTATGTCAAATAATAAAAAAGTTTGAAAAGTAACTGTAAAAATGCTTTCACGTCCAAAGTGTATTATCCAGTTAACAACATAATGACAAGTCGACATAAAGTTCTGGCAAGTCAAAATAATCTTTTTGTCGACTTGTCAGATTATGAAGTCAATATAATCCTCTTTTTGAAGACTTGTCACGTTTTGTCGACTTGTCAGATAATTTTGTCGACTTGTCAATCAATCAATCAATGCTTTATTCTCATAAATGTACTGTTATAAATTACAGAGAGGAGGTTAGAAAACACAAAATATTGCATATACAACACGTACAGTAATAAGTTTTATATTACTATGTATAATAGATAGTTTGCCTGATCATGGCATATGTCGAGTATTACCGGTCGACACGGGATACTTACTCCTCCTAGGCACCTGATCTTACATCTGGTATGTCAAAAGGGTCCGTGTTTGCCCAACTCCTTATTTTGTATTCCTTATAGGAGTTATGAGATTGATCACTGTTCGTTATCTTCATCTTTTATAGTGATGTTGACTTGTCAGATGCAGATATCAGCAAATGGCAAATAACACCATCGTCGCAAACCACGCCTATTGTCTCCGTTCACACTACGTCATAGCCGTGATTGTATGATTAAGAAAGTCCTCGACTTTATGAATATTGATCTTCATAAACATATATCAACTAATCGGGAATTTCCCTCATTATTATTATTATTATTTGTTTGTTCTTTTAATTAAAACAAACAATAAGAGATCATTGCGTGGCTCGTAGTGGAATAATCCGAGGATTGCCGATTGGGAAAAACTGACACATCAGCCATTCAAAATAGGTTTATCAATTATCGATATTACCGTGGGGATCCGGGTTAGAATAGGTCCTCAGTACCCCTTGCTTGTCGTACGAGGCGATAAAATGGGGCGGTCCTTCGGGTGAGACCGCAAAAACCCAGGCCCCGTGTCACAGCAGGTGTGACATGATAAAGATCCCTCCCTGTTCCAAGGCCGTAAACACCGAGCATAGGCCTAAATTTTGCAGCCCTTCACTGACAATGGTGACGTCTCCATATGAGTGAAAGATTCTCGAGAGGGACTTTAAACAATATTTAATCAATCAATCAATTATCGATAAACAATTTGCAAGCATATTCTCTGTTGTTAATTCTGGTTTCATTTGATATATAGCTATATACTTGACTTGCTTCCAAAAGAGTGATCTGTGAACTTTTTGTCTGTTATTATTTGTAAACAAACGCTACAGTGGGTGCCGCCATTAAAATACCGAAATCAGATATTGGTCGCTACATGATTGTATCATTTCATGACATACAAATCGAGAGTTTCGTTAATCATAATCACGATTTGGAAGGTACACCCGGACTCATTAAGCGTGGCTAGCGACGAAGCATTAGCATACCAGAATTAAAATCATAATGAGAAAATATGAACAAGGGTGGATTTTCCCCCGAAAAGTCGACACTGTTAACTGAGGAGTTAATATAATTATCTGACAAACGATGGTAGAAATATGCCACTATAGAAAAAATCTCTCTATAATAGGATTTACACAATTGTCTAAACTTGACATCAAAAGGCTATGTTATCAAGATACCTATACTCCTGTTCTATGATAAAACTAACCAAATATTTTGCTTAAAAGTATAGAGCATTGGCATTGACAATAAGATGATGGTAGCAGTTACCTCCCCTTTCAGTGTCCTGCCTTTGGAAGCACCAGTTTGAACTCGGTATACACACAATCGGCAATCGCTACGCTGATCGTCACAGAGGGAATCTGGCTCAACTAATATAACTTGCGTCTGCATTGATAACAGTTTTCTTTTGAATTCGTCGATATCTAAAGCCTCGAGAAATTGAAATGTAAAGGAGAGATCGGATGGTTTTGGATATATATCTTGTATGGACTGCAGGGCACGGACCACGTCTGGAGAATCAAAGTGAAGGATCTTTGGAAAATCCATTCTACATTACTCACAATACCTCCAGTTCCTAAATAAAATGAAAATCATTGGTTTCAACTTATTTCATTGAAATACAAATATATGTATAAAGGGGCCGGCTACAGGTTCTAAAAACTTAAACTACCCACCCCCTAAAATGGTTAACTAGTACGAAACGGCGAATATGGATAACAAGTCCCTATCTTAGCTCCTAACGAAAATATTAACAGCTGTGAAGGAGAAACTTCAAACCTACTGTGCGACTGTATCTACCAGAAGTGGTGTTAATCAAATGTGGATTCTAAAAAATTCTAATGAACTTTTAGTAAACTTGAAATCGCAATTTCCCAAATCAATAACATCCAAACCTATGGCTTTTCAACACTTTACACGACCATTCCTCACGATAAATTAAAGACTAGACTTTTTGACATCATAGACACTTGCTTCTTCAACAAAAATGGAAAATGGAAATATTCATATCTAGTGATCAGTCATCCACAAACTTACTTTGTTAAACACCACTCTGATTCCACGCACAAGTACTCTGAAGTTGAAATTAAAAAATATGCTAGAGTTCCTCATTGACAATATCTTCGTCGTCTTTGGTGATCAGGTCTTCCAACAGTCTGTTGGAATTCCCATGGGCACGAATTGTGCTCCTTTATTAGCTGACCTGTTTCTGTATTCATACGAAGCAGAATTTTAAAAAAAAACTTCTACGTGAGAAGAAAAATATCTTGCTGTAGCCTTCAATTCGACATTTAGAAATATCGACGACGTTTTGTCTATTAACAATAGTAACTTTCATTCATATGTCGATTCGATATATCCCTGTGAGCTCGAAATAAAAGACACCACAGAGTCGCCCACCTCTGCTTCATACTTAGATATTTTATTCACAATACACACCGTGGTGTGGTGTGTGTATACACAGGCCTATGTGATGCGTCTAGTACTGTTGCTAACATAGTGTGGTAGTATGTAGTAGTAGTAGTTGCTTCATATATTCCTGCTTGCAGCACCAGTCGCCAGATAGTACTTCGGTATGAAAAGAGAGCCGAGTGTGTAAGTCTCTACTGCTGGTACACAGCCTCTCCATTTGGCAAGACCCTAGCGTAACCTCCCAGAGGTGCACACTGGAAACTGGGTACCTTACGGCCCCAGGCTGACCAGCTAGGGATCTCGGAGTAGATTGGAGACCTAAAGGTGCAGTGTGCATGACCCACCTACGTGTGGACACGCTCTGGCACTCACCAATCCAATCCCCAGCTATGGGTAAATAGCCTGGTAGAATACCTCTTCTCTGGGTTTATGAGCTGCCACAGCCTGGGTGGCAGAGCTAAGCAGCAGTTATCGACAGACTGATGATCTGGTGTCTGTAGCTACTGTGGCTTGACGGAGGATACTTCACTTAGAGGACAACGACAACGTCAAGGCACTTCGCCCAAATATGGGAACGGCGGAAACTCAAGACGCCGTAAAGATCTGAGTTGGAATGGCAGTCAGGACAGGCGATTCCGTAAAAAAACATGTTCCAAATCTTCTATGGCAGTATAATCTACAGAATCAACGATAGGCGGTGTCGATAGTCTTTGGAGATCTGTCGGTAACGTCTCCGGCTTGGATCCCTCTCAGGTGGGGGGGGGGGGGGGTCGGGCCATTGCGGCAAATCCAGCAAGCGCCTGAAGAGGTTTAGAGTGTGCTCTCTCAATGTGAACACCCTGAGAGGAAGAGTATGCGAGGTTGTGGAAACACTTTGTTGGTTGTGTGCAGGAAACCAGATACGTTGTGAACAGTGTCGCACTATCAAGGGGAAGGATTCCAAGTACAAGCTCTCATGGTCTGGAAATGACAATGGTACGGCTGGGTGGGAGTGTTCTTGGCTGAGGAGTGGATCGAGAAGGTATTTGAAGTGCAACGCGTCTCTGACAGGATCGTCTTAGTGAAGCTTGTGGTCGGCCAGCGTGTGCTCAGCATTTTATCAGTCTACGCACCTCAAAGCGGTCTCAATGACGTGCAAAAAGATCAGTTGTACGACCAACTACGTGCAGTGACTGTCAAGATCCCGGCATCTGACTTCCTTATCCCATGCGGAGATTGGAGTGACCATGTTGGTAGTATTGGCACCGAATTCAGAGAAGTGCATGGTGGTCTAGGGTATGGCAGACCAGATCCTGATACAGAGGGTGAGAGGATCTTGGAGTATGCACTGGCTTTTGATCTCGTTGTCGGCAACATTTGCTTCAAGAAACGTGACAGCCACCTAACGACATACAAGTCTGGAGGCGCAGCTACACAGATTGACTTCATCCTGTTTCGTAAGAACAAGCGCAAACTTGTCACAGATGTGAAGGTAATCCCTGGTGAGGAAGTTGCTCTGCAGCATCAGCTCCTAGTTTGTGACATATTGATTGACATGCCAACCAAAGCCAAGTACAAGTTCACACCTCGCCTGAAAGTCTAGAAACTCAAGGATCATGCAACTTGCAGATACTTCCAGGAAGCATTTGAATCGCATGCACCGGCCTCAGCAATGGAAGCCGAAGCCACTACCGAGGAAATCTGGACTAACCTCAAAACAGGTTTACTGAAGACAACTGGGAAGATGTGTGGCATAACACGATCCCACCGATGGCGACGAGAAGCTTGGTGGTGGAGAAACCTTGTGGAACAGACCATCACAGCAATAAGGTTAACTTACAAGGCATGGAAGTCCGGAAATGGCACAAGAGCAGAGTATGATGCGGCCAAGCGTACATCTAGACGAGCAGTTCATCATGTTCGCTATGAGGCAGAAAAGCCGGTATACGAAAACGTAGATACCAGGTCTTCAGAGGTGTACCACCTTGCAAACTAGATGCGAAGGGAGAATGTTGATGTTGTGGGCGACAAACCAATAAAGAATGATGCAGGTGACATGTCATTAAACCAAGAAGCAAAGGAGAAAGGTTGGCTAGAAAGGCTCCTAAATGTGGAATTTGAATGGGACCCTGAACACCTAATCGATGAACCACCTGTCCCAATCACAATTGATATGGTGAAAAAGGCCATCTCCAAGATGAAGTCGGGTAAAGCAGCTGGACCATCAGGAATAGTATTGGAGATGATCAGAGCCGCAGGTGACACAGGTGTATCCATGATCCGTGACCTTGCATCCTAAATTGTCCGTGATGGCAAGATCCCCACTGACTGGGAGCAGAGTGCCAATGTCTGCCTCTACAAGGGAAAGGGTGATGCTCTGGACAGGGGCAACTACCGGGGACTCAAACTGACAGAACAAGTCATGAAAGCAGCTGCAGGAAAAATATCTCGCAGTAAACAAACGGCTCTATATGGCGTTCGTGGACCTCGAAAAGAGATTTGACAGTGTCCTTCGGAAGGTGATCTGGTGGGCACTGCGAAAACTTGGTGTGGAAGAGTGGATTGTGCGTCTGGTGCAGGGGATGTATGCCAATGCTCGTAGCTTTTTTCGCGTTGGTGATGGCTACAGTGAGGAGTTTGCTGTGAAGGTTGAAGTCCATCATGGGTCAGTACCCAGCCCTCTGCTTTTCATCATCGTACTCGAGGCTCTTTCACGCGAATTTCGCACCGGTGTTCCCTGGGAGGATCTGTATGCAGATGACCTGGTTATCATTACTGACTCACTGGATGAATGTGTCAAGAGGCTCCTGACTTGGAAAGAAGCTATGGAAAAGAAAGGACTGAGAGTGAATGCGAGCAAAACCAAGATCATGATCTGCGCTACAGGTCTTGACCTACTTCAGGACTCGAACAGCTTCCCATGTGCTGTCTGTCGTACATGTGTAGGCAGCAATAGTATTTTCTGCAATGGCTGCAAGCACTGGGTGCACAAGAAATGCAGTGGACTCATGCGCCTGTCTGTGGACCCTTACTTTAGATGTTCAAGATGCAGGGGAACGGCTCGCCCTCTTGACGGCAGGCCGCAGAGTGATATCCAAGTTGGTCTGGACAAGTTGGAGGTTGTAGGCTCCTTCTGCTACCTCGGAGACATGCTTTCGCAGCTGGTGGCTGTGACCTTGCAACCACTACACGTGTGAAGACCGCTTAGAAGAAGTTCAAGGAGCTGCTACCAGTCCTGACATCACGCCACCTGTCGTATAAGACCCGTGGTCGAGTGTATAACACCTGCGTACGGAGCGCTACGCTCCATGCCAGTGAGACCTGGACACTGACCAAGCCAAATCTTCATCGTCTACTACGCAATGACAGGGCCATGATAAGACAGATCTGTAACATCAAGCCTGAATATATGGTCACTGTAGGTTCAACTGAATTGCTGGGGCGGCTTGGTCTCATCTTAAGTGCAGTCAAGTACGCTCTAAACATACAAGTTGCTGGGAGACGTAGAGTTGGTCGGCCAATGCTATCATGGAGAGAATTAACGGAGAAAGATCGTAGAGAATGGAAGCTCTCTACTGCCGACCCTCAAGACCGGAAAAAATGGAGATCTGAGGTGAGATCTGCCATGCGTCCAACTAGCTAGATACCTGGAAGGGGGCCCACTAGTGTGGACAGTACCCGTAATTCTGCACGGAAATAAAAAAGGAACCGACAATCGTAGCATTGACAAGCTTGTTTCATATTTGAAAACATTCTGCTTCTCCACGGTGTGTAAAACGCTTCAATATTTAAAGAAATCTTGCTATTCATATTCGATAATCTTGTTATCAATATGCGAAAATCTTGATTCCACAGAAGATGTTTACTCCTCCTAGGTACCACATCCCACCTCTGGTATGTCCAGTGGTCTGTGTTTGCCCATCTTTTTTTTTTTTTTTTTTTTTTAATAATTTTCGACATTAATATGCGAAAATTTTGATTTACATGCGATAAATCTTTGATTTGTAGTCAATAATCTTGTTATCTATAGTCGATAATCTTGTTATTCATATTAGATAATCTTGTTATCTCAATCGCTATTTGAGAGGACAAATATTTATTTTCACCACAAAATGTCGCGAATTAGAGCTTTGAAAAAAGGTTATCAGACGCAAAATCTCCCATGGGAATATTTAAAAGTTGGCATGCATGCATTTATGTCCACTGCGGCGTTGACCGAAAACCCTTGGCTCGTAACGATCAGTCGTGGTACCGACTGTTATAAAAATAGAACGCTAGTCAGCTGTGCTATATTATATATATCCTATTACTTCTTCTTCATCGTTGTTTAATTGAGGAGCATACATACAAAATATATTACACGTGCTATTTACAAAACAGTTGACCATGTTTACTCTGAAGGCATTTACAGTATAAATCAATTGTTAACGTACGTTAAGACCAACGCCAGGTGTTTGACATAAATAAACACATAATTGTTATGACCTGATTCTTGAACGGAGCATTCCGTATACCTATTTTTCTAATTACTTACAATTTATACAATTCCTTTGTCCAACCTTTCCACGAATGCAGAATCGTGAGTATGAAATGTCTCCATGTGAAAAGGAAGTAAACAACATGCATAATACTCAACAGGCGAAGAATGTATGGAGACTGATAATAGCCAAAATAAATATTTTTAAGCATTAATCAGTGCAAATCCAAAGGTTTTTTGTTGTTGTTTTTTTTATAAAGTCTTGACTTCTTTTCTATTTATTTATTGAATTATTAATCGCGAATGCGTAATCAATTAAGTAACGCGTAGATCCAAAAGTAGGTATATTTAGGACATGCAAATATTTTTTTCCTTCTTATGTTGGAAAATATTATGTCGTTCGAACGAGATATTATCTCGTTCGCACGACTTATTATCTCGTTCGCACGGCATATTATCTCGTTCGCATGACTTATTATCTCGTTCGCACGACATAATATCTCGTTCGTACGAGATATTATCTCGTTCGCACGACATAATATCTCGTTTGCACGACTTATTATCTCGTTCGCACGAGATATTATCTCGTTCGAACGACTTATTATCTCGTTCGAACGAGATCAAAAGGGTGTGTTTGGGTGTTAAAACCCCTAGCTATTCTCGAGCATTTTTGATTTACCGCATAACATTTTATTTAAGAATGAATTGATCTTTTTCGAACAGATTCATATATTTCTTGGTGGTACTACATGTAGTATTCACAAGAATTATTACTAGCATATCAATTTAATCGCAAACAGAAAATATTTTTCATCGATGATTTTAGTAGCGGATCTCAAGATGGGTTACGGGGGTTGCAATATCTCTTTAATCGAGTATATATATATATATATATATATATATATATATATATATATGTGTGTGTGTGTGTGTGTGTGTGTGTGTGTGTACAGAAAAATCGACACAAGTTGTAGTATAATAAAAATAAAATATCCCTGAAGAACCTAGTCGAGTCTATATATAATGTCATTTTTTGCCACTGATCTTGGTACCTCCGATGTACATGTAACATGAGTTAACGATGATTGATAAATTAACATCATCCATATGAATCAGGATAAAAGAAATGAATTTTATTCATATGGAAAGAATATGAATCGTTGACTTTCAAAAGAATATGAAAATTCAACAGTTGTTGAAAACACAAATCCTAGTTGACCCAAAGTTTTATTTTGATTTGCTCGTGAGTTATTTTAGAAAAATGTGAATTCGATTGTAAGACCTCCTTCTACCCCCTACCCCCCCCCCCCCTTCAACTTTAAAAAACGATGCTAGCATTCTAATCAACATTTTCCCTACGTTTTATTATTTGTCATGTCGTAAAAATATGATTACACATGTGTATATCATTGTGAAAAAGTGAATTATATAATACAATCTCTCTTTCTTTTGTCATATATATATATACCATATATATCATCTTTCATGAGTTTACACCCTGTATTTCTTACAAATATACTTCTTCTATTGCATCATCAAAACCTTTTAATTACAACCATATATATAGACCATCTTATATTTAATCCACCTACGTGTTCTTGTTCTTAATCTTCTTTCAACTATAGTCCAGCTGAACATTCATTACTGGCGATAATATAGTTGAAAATGAGGACTTAATCTGAAAGGTCCTAAATTCAGAGAACCTCGGCCTTTCAATTGGTGACAGAACTTCATTCCTATCATGAATTATGTCGAAGATTATGTCAGAGGATGGGCTAGAACTTGAGACGTTGTTGGAATAGATAAAAAGTATAAGAGGAATATCAACATCCCTTATTAGACGCATCAAAACAAAAGTACGTATCATCTTCTGTGTTTAGTAAACCAGAAGTGATAAAAGAATTAGATAGGTTACATGAGGAATATGTTTTGGTTCCAGCTGACAAAGCTTGTAACAACATTGTCTTTGTTTCTAAGGCTCATTATTACAACTGTATTTTAAACGAACTTGGCATTAATTTCACATTTGGTAATAGTACTTATATACTCCAACTGCCCCTTCAGAAGATGAAAAATCTTTAAAGTCATGCTTCAGCCTATCTAAAACATTATTTTGATCCTCAATGATACTCGTGTGTTTATTGTCTCTTTTCATTTAGTTCTTATCTGTATGTATATAAATTGTGATATTTCCATGCTTTGTGATATATGTTCTCGATATGTACATGTATATATATTATAGACAGAACCACAATGTAAACTAGTTTATACAACTAATTGTGCAATCCTGTATAAATAAAGGATATTATTATTATAGACACAGTAATATGAGTTACCGTACCTATACTGGATTAGTAAACTTCACAAAAACCCATACAAAGATACATTGCTGGGTCCATTAAATGCTTTACCCAGCCCCTATCTTTGCTCCTCATGAATATATTAACAGCTGTGAAGGAGAAACTTCAAACGTACTATGCCACAATACACAGGGGCTAAGCCCGTTTTGGGCCCAAAACGGGCTTAGCCCCTGTGTCACAATATATGCCAGAAGTGGTGTAAATCAAATATTGATTCTATGAAATTCTAAAGAACTTTTAGTGAGTTTGAAATAGCAAAACTTTTCTCAAATAAACATCAAAACGTATGACTTTTCAACATTTTACACTGACATTCCTCACTATAGATACTAGACATTTTGTTATCATAGACAATTGCTTCTTAAACAAAAATGGAATAAGGAAATATTTATATCTAGTGATCAGCCATCCAAAAATTACTGTATTAAAACACCACTCTGATTCCACGTACACCTACTCTGGATTTGATCCACATATTGTGTTCCTTTGTTACCTGACCTGTTTTTATATTCTTGTGAAGCAGGGTTTACTCAAAACCTTCTATATGAGAAGAAAAAGTCTCTTGATGGTCTTTAACTTGATATACATGTATATCGACGACGATCTATTTACAATAATCATTTTCAATTATATGTTGATTCGATATATCCCTGTGAACTCGAAATAAAAGATACCACAGAGTTCTCCACATCTGCTTCGTACTTAAATATTTTATTGAAAATAAATGTTAACGGCAAACTAGCCACTCAAATTTATAACAAACACTCAAATTCCAGCTTCTCATCGTCAACTTTACATATTTATGTAGCAATATCCCATTGCGACCTGCATATGGTGTTTATATCTCTAAACTGATTCGATACGCAAGAACTTGTTCTGCGTATGATCAGTTTTTAAATCGAGACCGGATACTGACAAACAAGTTGATGTTACAGGGGTTTCAACATTCCCGTTTAAAGTCAGCATTCCTGAAATTCTATAGCCGTTATAATGATCTAGTTTGCAAATATAACCTCTCATTGGGTCAAATGCTGTCTGACTTGTTTCATACACAAATAATGATTTTGACTAAGAATACTCCGTTTACCTGATTAAGATATATAGGGTTCACGGTGGGTTTGACCGGTCGACATGGGATGATTACTCCTTGATACCTGATCCCACCTCTGGTGTGTCCAGGGGTCCGTGTTTGCCCAACTCTCTATTTGTATTATAGAAGTTATGAGATCATGTGCCTAGATGGATTATGAATCCTGTCGACCGGTCACATCTGCCGTGAGCGCTATATCTTGATTTTCAGACTGCTGGCAGACAACAGAACAAACTACAGGTAGATATATCGATTGGGTTTGAATTTACTATTAAAGAGTATTCTTTGATAATAAAATCTTATATAACAAATTCAAACCCCAGTGATATTTATTATTGATACACAAACCACAATTTTTCCGTCTTTGGAATTTGGGACATATTTACAAGAATTTTATACTTTCTTTCGGTTAAGGGCATGATTAAAAGAATTCAATGTCCAGTAAAAAAGTAGATTCAAATTGTTCTCATCAAGACCGCATCTCCCTAAAAGAGAAATACATGTATGTGAAAGTTGTACTCCCTTCCATAATTTACTTGGATCAGCATCGATCAGCCACTATACAATATGTGTATCGATATGTATATAATAAACACAGGAAATGAAAGTCTAAAGGAACTTACTGGATACCGACACTAATAGATGAACGAGTACACTGCGAGTATGATGGGATTAAAGGAATGAACTATATGGTGGAGGAGGGGTAAGTAAATGTAAACAGAGGACTAAGCAACACATGGTTATTAATTTTCCCGATGAATGATTTTCGACACAAAAGCTTTTAAAATGACTAGAGTAGAGCAACATTGATTTCAATTACATCACAATAGATAACAAGTGTTGAGCCAAAGTATATAAACAACATTTTATGTTTTCCTCTTTCATTCAATATAAGTATGAATTACACGTAATTTCAACATGCCCATATACATACAAATCCACTACACACCCTCTTTGTAAGCCAAGTCCACCGTTTTAAAGAAGACCGTGTTCATGACAGTCTCCATCACATCCACAGACTCGTCTTGTTCCCAGCTGAAAAATGCAGGGCATCTGTATATACAAACATGAACCTAAACTAAGGGTGCTACACTGTAAAAGATGTTTAATTATGAATTCTTGGGTTATTTCTTTTAGAAATTTCGATATCATGCCTATGTAACACTTTAACCCCACCTGGACTCCCTCCCCAGCCTTAGTAGTCATGCTGTGAACAACCTCAAATTTACATCATAGAACAATAAACACTCCCTGGACAACTGTGACTTAACCCTCTCCTGCTGTTCGTCGTGAAGAACAGCTAAAGAAAGGGAAACAATTTCTCCATTGAAACTATTTGAAACAGGTGTTTCAAAAAGTTAGTTTTGTATCTTCAAAAGGTTATAAGACCCAAGCAAATGTTGAGTAAAAACAAGAACGTACGTTAAATGATTTAATTAATTCTCAAGTATGAAAGGTCATCTCAAGAGGGAATCCTATGCAGGTTGAAAACTACAGAACTCAATGTACAATGACTTTGTTTAAACACCGAACTTAGGTACTCTGTAATAGGGAATACAGGCCTTTCTAAAAATATCAATATGGTTCACCTATCCCTAAAATGTTTTAATATGTACCTCACCTGTCCCTGAAACTGACTTTTGGCATCTATCCCATCTGCCCCTGAGAAATTAACATTTGGCATCTAACCCATCTGCTCCCGAGAAATTAAGATTTGGCATCTAACCCATCTGCCCCCGAGAAATTAAGATTTGGCATCTAACCCATCTGCCCCCGAGAAATTAACATTTGACATCTAACCCATCTGCCCCCGAGAAATTAACATTTGGCATCTAACCCATCTGCCCCTGAGAAATTAATATTTGGCATCTACCTCACCTGTCCCTGACAATTGACCTTTGACATGTAACCCACCTGCCCCTAAGAAATTCAATTTGACATGAGCCTCACCTGCTTCTGAGAAATTAAGCTTTCATCTCTTCACATTTTCATAACATTGTTTGATGTATTAAATAAATGGAGTCAAAATAGCAGGTGTACATGTATCTGGGGCAAGTTATCCTTCCATTACAAGTCTCTAGTTGTTCGTGTAAATACCATGTAGATTTGTCCGTTTTTACTGATCACGTGGTTGCTATCGGTCTCTACCTTAAGGTGTGTGCAAAGAAGGTAATATCTTAGCATGAACAGGAATTTGACAGAGGTAGTAGATGTTTAAATTCCTTTATCATGTGTATCAACACTGCTCTTATACTCTAACTGCACAAGAAAGAAAAACATACATCACGTGACCCAAGAACGGATTGGTTTGAACCAGGAAATATAAAACACTAAACCAAAAGTACTTTCCTGACTGTATGATATTTGGGTGGGGTGATGGATTGGTCAATGACTGAAAGTAAAAGGTAAATTACTGAATCATATTTGGTTGGTTTATACATTTCATATAAAAATAAATATCTAATTTGTTTGTTATTGTGGGTGTGTAACAAATAGAAGTGTGATGTCATTTGCATTATCTAGAAATTCAATTAACATACAAACATTATTCCATATAATTAATTTCCACTGTTTTAAAATACTCCATTCTTCCATTGTTTTTAAACTCCATTCTTCTACTGTTTTACACCCTTTATAATACTTCATATTTCCACTGTTTTAAAATGCTTCATATTTCCACTGTCTTAAAATCCTCCATACTTACATTGCTTTAAAATCCTCCATACTTACATTGCTTTAAAATCCTCCATACTTACATTGCTTTAAAATCCCCCATACTTACATATTGCTTTAAAATCCCCCATACTTACATTGCTTTAAAATCCTCCATACTTACCTTGTTTTAAAATCCCCCATATTTAACATTAATTGTTTTAAAATGTTCCACGTTTCCAGTGTTTTACATGTCCCATAAAAGTTAGTCCTGGAACTCATTTTGTTATTGCAAGTTCTCAAGTTCAGTTGAGAGGTCATTGCATGTCAAATTCACACGCCAGATTGCGACATATCACGTGTTAAATGCAGTGATTTTCACACGCCAGATTGTTAAATGAAAAGAAAATCATGATCTCTCTGTAACATCAAGAACAAGGCAGTGGAGAACTAAAAATCTGGTTAAAAGTTTAAAACTGACTGATTAAATTTTTATCAATTGATAACGATTAATCAAATTCTTCTATAGTTTATATTTATGTCTCTGGTCTGAATATTGGCACAAGGGGTTAATTGCACAGGTTATTTACAGAATCAAGTGTCTGTGGTTAATTATCATGAGTACCCGAAGGAAACCAATATTTTCAAGTGGATGACAATTCAGTTTTCAATTCAATTAATTTTTGCTTCAACCATGTTAAATGGTGCATCAGGTACAAACACAATATTTATAAACAGGGGCGTAGCTTCGTTAGGCTCAAGTAGGCACGTGCCTACACATTATTTTTCTTTATTTTCAAAACACATTTTTGTCCATAAATGTTTTCAAAATATAAGTTGTTCATATATATTTCTAGTATTTAAAATTGGATATAAAATTATCATTCCGTCGGACCTTTTCTTTTAATAATGTATTCTACATAATGGTTAAATATTTTTTCTAAACTTTGGTAATCACAATGGCTCGCTCTCGAACTTAATAGTTTAAATTTTTCAAAAGTTGTACAATATTTAATGTCTATTGCAATCATTTTGATGCTCAGAGTAGTGCAAACGAGTCCTAATATTTCAAAATTTTCTCGGGGGTGACCCGTGACCCCCACCCCCAACGAGAGGGGACCACCCCCTCCTGCACCTACCCCTTCAGTTTCATCTTTCGTGCCTACACATTGAAACAGTCCTAGCTACGCCCCTGATAATACATGTATATACATTAGGTAATCAGAGTTCATATACACATCAATGGTAAACACGTGTATAAAGCGTGGTAAGACAGAGGTGATAGTACGAAACAAAACAGAACAATTAGGATCTTCGGACTGTCTTAAAGACCCAATTTTAAGTTGACCCCCCCCCCCCCCCCAAATTGTAAGCTACCTGTCAATCAAACATTTAACAATAGATCTCAGGTGGAGTGACATCTGCAGACACTGTGGTCTGGGGCTACCCCAGAGAGTATTCTCTTTAGAGAAGTCGAGAGGCATAGCCTTCATCGATGAAGGCTATGCCTCTTGACTTCTCTAAAGAGAATACCCCAGAGAAGTGTTTTGATAACAATAACAGCCAGTATCTACAAGCATTCTTTAGATCTTGAGGAAGCCCAGTATACCTGAGTTTTGATAGCAATGACCTGTCCACAACTGCTATTTTCTTGTAATTCAATTCTTTTTAAAAAGGCCCCTGAACAATGCAATTTCAATATAATTGTAATTTTTTCCCCCTCTATATACCTGTACATGTATTATAAATTACACAATCAGAAATCAAACAATAATTGGCACAATAATTTCTAAAACTTGAAACCTATTGAAATAATTTATGTCATCAATTTATGATACCTCTATATTTATAACAGAAATTATTCATTGAGTCAATGACAGAGAGAGAGAGAGAAAGAGGGGGAGGGTGTAGAGTGTGTGTCAGTTACCCTTAGGAATACAACCATTATTCAAACACTATGACCACAGAAACTCTGCAGAGGTCCCTGAGACAGGGCCTGTGTATATCAAAACTATAAAAAAAAAAAAGCATGGACAGGTAGATTTCTACCATGTTCTGTCTCTGTGTATTTCTTTTGAGTGCCATGGGATATAGCAATTAACACCTTGGTAGACCCTGGTCACTCCAGGTAAATAACATCTGTTTAGATTAGGCTCCGCCTACATTTTCACTGACCATATGGTCATGAGATGGGTCTTTAAAGATATGAGAAATAGATATATAAAGGTTTTTTAAGTTTATGATATTTTGGCGTTACAAGTGCTCGAAGTGTTTTATCTGGTCTCCCAATGTATCTTTTGTCTAAATATTTTTTATTATATGGGAAAAGGTAGTACATTGTAAGATATAGTGACTTCGTTGCCTACTTCTATTTTGTTAAACAAAGTACATAGTCTTTCATTCAATAGAATACCATGTCATCTCCCTGTCTCTACGGGAAAATGAATATTTGATCTACGAAATTTAAAAAATATTTTTTTCTGCATTCCAAGTTACCACATTACCTTCTCGCATGCAATAATCTTGCGGATACATACAATGTACCTGATATTGATTATAGTCTTTAATTTATTTCCAGGTCTTGAGGAAAGACAATGGCCACGCCCACCACCTGGGCACAAGAGGTCATCATCTGTGACCTTTGTGATAACCCCACCCAGCAATTCTGTAACAACTGTCAGGTCAGTCTGTGTGTGACGTGCGTCAGCAAACATGTGGACAAGTTTAAGTACCAACCACATGACATCGTGCATTTCAAGGACAGAAAAATGGCTTTTCCTGAGTGTGCCACTCACCTCAAACAAAGATGTGAGGCTCACTGCAAACAATGTGAGGTTCCAGTTTGCATGAAATGCATGCTTGGTCTCCACAAAGGTCATGATGCTGTTGAATTATCCGAAATTATTGAGAGTAAGAAAAAAGAAATTGAGAAAGAAACCCAAGAAATTGAATATGTTATCATTCCTAGGTACAGGGAGAAAAGCGAAATTACAGACGACAAATTATCTATTACAATTGGTAAATTTGATGAGCTGGAAAAAGAGACAGGAAAGAACAGAAAATTTTGACACCAAGAAGTAGACACCATCTTCAATAAGTTTGACTCTATGATGAAATTCATTAAAGAAAATAATCTGGCTGCTTTAAAATCCCACCATTCAAAGCTTAGCAATCTTATTCAAGAAATGACTGAAACAGTTAAAAAAAACAGAAAAATCATTCGGTCTACCACAATGTCAGATGTCACCAACTACAAATCAAAACTTGGGCATTATAGGAACATGCCTACTGATATTGATGTCAAAATCCCAGCACTAAAAACAAACACAGTTCAGGGTAAAGAACTCCGAATAGAATGAGGAGAACATCAGGCCCTGCTGACTCAGGGAGCACTCTCTAGTCTGACAGATAAAGTCTCCAACTTATCGCTGAGTAAGCTATTAGACAAAGCCAAGATGATTGCTACCATTGCAGGTGAAGTTAACCCTCTATACAGTGTTGCCTGTGTGGGAGTGGATGAAGCTTGGGTTAGTGGTAAAGATAAAACCATAAGACGTGTTGACATACACGGGTCTGTACGGGACACTGTCACATGTCAAGTTAGCCCTAATGACATTACCATCACCAGTCAGGGAGAACTGGTATACAGTGATGGTCCCAATAGAACTGTGAACATTGTCAGACACGGGAGAACAGAGACACTGATCACCATACCGAAGGGTTGGAGTCCAATGGGATTATGCTGTACCAGATCAGGGGACATCCTGGTCAGTATGAGTACTTCTGGCTTTACTAGCCGATATAAAATTGTCCGATATGATAAACACATTATGAAACAGGAAATAGAGAGAGATGACCATGGACAACCGATTTATAAAGGAGGGAGAAATATACTGTGGGTGGTAGAGAACAACAATGGAGACATTTGTGCCTCTGATAATAATGCTAAGGCCGTGGTCGTGGTGGACAAGTCAGGAAGAGTCCGATTCCGATATGACGGTACACCAGCCAGGAAGAAAACATTTAATCCTGAACATTTAGTGATAAACTCAATCAGTCAGATCATTGTGACTGATAACAACAATGCCTGTCTACACATCCTGGATCAGAACGGACAGTTCCTGAGATGTGTGGAGAACTGTGGTCTAGATGAACCTTGTGGATTGAGTGTGGACAGTGAGGGAAGGTTGTGGGTAGGATTACTTAATACAGGAAAAGTGAAAGTGATTCAGTACATGAAATAAACTCAGAACACGATGTATAGATAACAGAGAATCGGGGTCGGGAGGCACCTTTTGTATATACCAAGCACCCATAAAAAAAATTACCCCATGACCCATCAAATTGATAAACTCATTTTACAATGACCCATCTAATAATAAAAAAAAAAAACTAACCAGACCCACCACAAAAATATTTTTAAAAATGAAAACGGTACAAATCTCGCGAGGTTTTCGGGACAAACATTCTAGTCAATGACGCGGTAATGCCTGTGCGACATTGTATCACAGTAGTTCTGAAGAAACGATGTCACATCGACAATCAAAGGCATCTATGGCGGGAATGTTGGAAAGATTGGGAGTCCAAACGATGCTATTATCATGAAATGGGTATGGATATGTTTTTCCACGAATCGTTCGTCTTCTAATGTAGCCCGCGCCCGGAGGCATCTATATCACCATCACACTGACTGATAAATATAACGCATCGGTACCCTCGTATAAATCAACTAAGGTTTGTCTATTTTTATTAGAAAACGGAATACCTATTGGTTTCAAAATATGCCAAAATCGATGCACTGTAAACTGTAATATTCTACAGAACAGAGTTCGCCGCCATCACGTCCAAAGGGACCCTATTAAACGCGCCTCTAATTTGAAGAGTGCCGTAATGGAAAGTTATGCGCTGCAAAGAGCGACAACTCGAATAGTTCTATGTTACTTCCGATTTCCGATTTCGAAAACACGTTTTCAATTTTCCCTCCGACGTTTTGTAACCAAGAGCGACAATAAAAATATTCTGAAAACTCAACACCCACGTGGCACAAAATAAAACAATAGAAACTACCCACTACCCATAATAAATATTTTTTTAACAGTCCAACCACGGACCAAATAAAATATGAAAAAATACGACCACCCACACAAAAAAATTTCATTTGCCGCCCGATCCCCCCATTTGATCATTTCTGGAACAGCCCTTATTTAATTTGTCTGTACATCCTACACACTATTTCATTTAAATTTGTCTGTACACACTGCACACTATTTCATTTAAATTTGTCTGTACATCTACACACTATTTCATGTTATTTAATTTGTCTGCACACCTTGCTCACTATTTCATCTTTCAGTTATGGTGGTGTAAGTTTGATGATTCATCATGTGAGCTGTATCAGTATTTTTTCTAGCTTGATCAGAATGCGTAATGACAATAAATAGTCTTTGTTGGCTAAATAAAAGTTTACTTATGTTCACATCATCCCACAGCGAAATGCCAACATCACAGTGCACAACAACACATGTGTAACTATTAAATGTTTTCACAAATATTTCTCCACAGATTGTTTATCATTTCAACATCACTTGACTTAACATTATTTAGAAGTTTACAATACACATGTTCATTGTCATTCATTTTACAAGATAGGCAGTCTTGATTTATGATCTCCACACATACAATTCAAAACACTTATAAGTCCTATAAGTTTGCATCCAAGAATTCAAACTCGTTCAACATGTTCATATCCCAGAATTCATAACGTTCACATCCCAGAATTCACAGCACCATCCAATATGTTTGTATCCCAGAATTCAAAGCACTTGACCAATATGTTCATATCCTGCTTGTATTAAATACTGGAAGTTTGAATCCTCCTTCAGATCTCCAAGTTCATCACAAAGTAAAATGTTCCTTAATCCAGGCATGAAGGTCCTCACATCCACTCCTGAAAGAAATCAATTAATGAAAAAGTGAAGATAACAAACAATGATCAATATCATAAATCTTATCAAGAATACAAAATTATAAGTAAGCCAAACACAGGCCCCTGGATATACCAGAGGAGGTATCAGGTGTCGAGGAGGAGTAAACATCCCCTATTGACCAGTAGGAGGTATCAGGTGTCGAGGAGGAGTAAACATCCCCTATTGACCAGAGGAGGTATCAGGTGTCGAGGAGGAGTAAACATCCCCTATTGACCAGAGGATGGATCAGGTGTCGAGGAGGAGTAAACATCCCCTATTGACCAGAGGAGGGATCAGGTGTCGAGGAGGAGTAAACATCCCCTATTGACCAGTAGGAGGTATCAGGTGTCGAGGAGGAGTAAACATCCCCTATTGACCAGTAGGAAGTATCAGGTGTCGAGGAGGAGTAAACATCCCCTATTGACCAGTAGGATGGATCAGGTGTCGAGGAAGAGTAAACATCCCCTATTGACCAGTCACACCTATTGTGAGCCTTGTATCTTGATGGGATAAATAGAGTAATCCGTAGTCAAAAGTAGTATGTAAAGAACAGCCTTACAATATCTATGAAACCCACCAGACAGCATTTGACCTAATGACAGGATGTATTTCCAAATCAGATCATTAAAACGACCATAAAATTTTGCAAAATGCTGGCTTTAAACAAGACTGTTGACCTCTGTAACATCAGCTTATTTGTAATCTATCTCGATTTAGAAATAGTTTATACACTGAATATAGAAATAGTTTATACACTAAATATCTTCTCGCATATCGAATCAGTTGGGAGACATAAACACCATATGCAGATGATAATGGAATATTGCTAAATAAATACAAAAATATAAATGGATAACAAATGTTCTTAAATATGCGAGTAAGATTTGTTTTGCTCCTTCCTTGGCTAAATTCAATATAAGTATGAATTACACGTAATTTCAAAGTGCCTATATACATATAAATCCACTACACACCCTCTTTATAAGCCAAGTCCACCGTTTTAAAGAAGACCGTGTTCATGACAGTCTCCATCACATCCACAGACTCGTCTTGTTGCCAGCTGAAAGGAAAGTTACATGATAAGACGTGCGAGTATACAAACGCAAACCTTCACTTGCTGAAGGAGTGTAGATATTTAACATGTACAGTTAATTAGCATATCTTTTTTTTCAAATTCCAATATATTCTTACGTAAAACTTTACACCTAACATGCATCTCCCTAGCTTTGGTAGTCATACTATCAAAAACTCAATCTAATTAAAATCAGGTCCTAATCGCTACAATAGGATCTGACATAACCCCATAGGAGGTCACATCTGCATGACCTTTCACTTGGAATACTCATTAGAACTATCAGCCAGTCAGATTGCTCCATGCAGGCAATGATGACTATTTAAGCGATTCCCGGCAATTCATGAACAAGTTGCAGTAATCTGTCTCCCACGGAGTTTATTTCACACTTTAAACTTGTATATTCTCACATAAGGAATTTTAAACTTTCGCAATAATGCCTAATCTATTCTGTTCATACAAACAACAAAATGTACGATATGAAATACACCCAAATCAAATTAATAGTAAATTGCGATTTATGTATGAATAGGGATGGGTATGATTTGAATAGTTTTCAAGATGGCTTATATATTAACGCGAGGAATATAACGCCAGTCAACATAAACGGTGCAATGTGACGTCACATCTAGCTGTGATGTGTTTTCTTTAAAACCAAACAGTAGCAGCCATTTTCCTTGAATTGTGAACACCGACGACTTCATAGGCGACGTGTTGATTGGCTAACATCAAGTTCACATGAACATTACCCCTAGTTGGGTTATGTCAGATCTTCTTACGCAGAATATACGGCGCGGATCTAAGAAGTCTGATTTCAATTAGATTGGTTAACAACCTTAAAGTTACATCATAGAACAATGGGAGACTGATTACCAAATTTCTCAATATGCACTGTAATTCTATGAATACCGGTAACAATTATTGTGACCTAACCCTGTCCCCTGTGGATGGTTGTGAAGCACAGCTAAAGAAAGGAAAACATTTTCTCCATTGAAACTATTTGAAACAGGTGTTTTTAACATTAAGTGATTTTTGTCTCTTCAAAAGGTTATAACGTGCATATGTTTATATCGCTGTACATACCTGTGTACATGTAAATACAGGGTGTTCATTGGATATAGGATCCAAGCAAATCTCGATAGGAGAAATAAAACAGTCCCTTACCAGCATAAAAATCTTTTGATAAGAATAGAATGCAAATGTCATGCATAATTTTTGCAAGCATTACAAAAAAGTGCGGAAAACTGAGTATTAGTGTTTTATTTTCTAAGTCCAAAGGCCATAACTCAGCAAAAACTCACTGGACCAGAACAAAATTCAAACAAGATCTGCAACTCGTCATGGTAGAGCAATGTACTAAATGAATATCTGCAAGCATGGCAAAAAAGTGTGGAAAACTAATTTGCCAGACTAACAGACAAATGGATGGCAAAAGAAAAAGTCTAGGGGACTAATAAAAATGTTATATCATATAATTGATTCTCCAGTACCTATCTAGATGGATTACATGCAAGTTGAATCTATAAAACTCAGTATACAATAACTTTGTTTAATTATATTTCTAATCACTGAAATGAAGTACTCTATAATATGGAATACAAGTCTTTCTAACATATCAAGGGTACCAAAACATGCATAGAGCCTGTGGTACTAAACATAGCCTCACCTATCCATTAGAAAGGACTTTGATATGTTACTCACCTGTCCCTGAGAATTGACTGGGCCCAGATGTGCATCCTCAAACTCTCAAAGTCCAGAGCTGGGTCAGTCTGTGACAAATAAAAATTCGAACGTATATGTATGTGCAATTGCAAATTGTTAAATTCTTACTTCTTTTTCCAGGTAAAAAAAAAATTGAATTAACATTTTTTCAAAAGAATGTCTTGTGACTTTTGTAATATCAGACATGTACATGTATATTGTAGAACTATACAAAGTCTCAATCTGTTCATGGTCACAGAGACAGTCCGAGACACGAGTGATATGTTCCCTACACCATGCCTTACTGATAGGTGATTAAGATGTGCACTCTACACATTGCAAAGCGAGAACACGGGTGTGTAATGCAAAGCGAGAACACGGGTGTGTAATAAGCAAGAACATGGGTGTGTAATAAGCGAGAACACGGGTGTGTAATAAGCGAGAACATGGGTGTGTAATGCAAAGCGAGAACACGGGTGTGTAATAAGCAAGAACATGGGTGTGTAATAAGCGAGAACACGGGTGTGTAATAAGCGAGAACATGGGTGTGTAATGCAAAGCGAGAACACGGGTGTGTAATAAGCAAGAACATGGGTGTGTAATAAGCGAGAACACGGGTGTGTAATGCAAAGCAAGAACATGGGTGTGTAATGCAAAGCGAGAACACGGGTGTGTAATAAGCAAGAACATGGGTGTGTAATAAGCGAGAACACGGGTGTGTAATAAGCAAGAACATGGGTGTGTAATGCAAAGCGAGAACACGGGTGTGTAATGCAAAGGGAGAACACGGGTGTGTAATGCAAAGCGAGAACACGGGTGTGTAATAAGCGAGAACATGGGTGTGTAATGCAAAGCGAGAACACGGGTGTGTAATAAGCGAAAACATGGGTGTGTAATGCAAAGCGAGAACACGGGTGTGTAATAAGCGAGAACACGGGTGTGTAATGCAAAGCGAGAACATGGGTGTGTAATGCAAAGCGAGAACACGGGTGTGTAATAAGCGAGAACATGGGTGTGTAATGCAAAGCGAGAACACGGGTGTGTAATAAGCGAGAACACGGGTGTGTAATGCAAAGCAAGAACACGGGTGTGTAATGCAAAGCAAGAACACGGGTGTGTAATGCAAAGCGAGAACACGGGTGTGTAATAAGCGAGAACACGGGTGTGTAATGCAAAGCGAGAACATGGGTGTGTAATGCAAAGCGAGAACACGGGTGTGTAATGCAAAGCGAGAACACGGGTGTGTAATGCAAAGCGAGAACACGGGTGTGTAATAAGCGAGAACACGGGTGTGTAATACAAAGCGAGAACACGGGTGTGTAATGTAACATGTGTAACTACTATGTCTAAATAACAAAGCTGTTCAGAGTTCCATTTACTCAACTTCCTTGAACTTTAACCCCTGACTTTTACAATGTTTTTATTTTATCAACATTCTGAAATATGACTCAATAGTATACTCATTTCCTCTACAGGTATAGAAATACGAATAGTCTGAATACAGGGATAGAGTATGAATATCTGAATACAGGTTTAGAGGTACTTATGAATGCAGGTAGAGAGATACTTATGAATATCTGAATACAGGTATAGAGATACTTATGGTCTGAATACAGGTATAGAGATACTTATGAATATCTTAATACAGGTAGAGAGATACTTATGAATATCTGAATACAGGTAGAGAGGTACTTATGAATACCTGAATACAGGTATAGAAATACTTATGAATATCTGAATACAGGTATAGAGATATTTATGGTCTGAATACAGGTAGAGAGATACTTATGAATATCTGAATACAGGTAGAGAGATACTTATGAATATCTTAATACAGGTATAGAGATACTTTTGAATATCTGAATACAGGTATAGAAATACTTATGAATATCTGAATACAGGTATAGAGATACTTATGAATATCTGAATACAGGTATAGAGATACTTATGAATATCTTAATACAGGTATAAAGATACTTATGGTGTGAATACAGTTATAGAGATACTTATGAATACAGGTAGAGAGATATTTATGAATAGTCTGAATACAGGTATAGAGATACTTATGGTCTGAATATAGGTATAGAGATACTTATGAATATCTGAATACAGGTATAGAGATACTTATGGTCTGAATACAGGTAGAAAGATACTTATGGTCTGAATATAGGTATAGAGATACTTATGAATATCTGAATACAGTTATAGAGATACTTATGAATACAGGTATAGAGATACTTATGAATATCTGAATACAGTTATAGAGATACTTATGAATACAGGTATAGAGATACTTATGGTCTGAATACAGGTAGAGAGATACTTATGGTCTGAATATACATGTAGGTATAGAGATACTTATGAATATCTGAATACAGTTATAGAGATACTTATGAATACAGGTAGAGAGATATTTATGGTCTGAATACAGGTATAGAGATACTTATGAATATCTGAATACAGGTAGAGAGATATTTATGAATAGTCTGAATACAGGTATAGAGATACTTATGGTCTGAATACAGTTATAGAGATACTTATGAATATCTGAATACAGTTATAGAGATATTTATGAATATCTTAATACAGGTATAAAGATACTTATGGTGTGAATACAGTTATAGAGATACTTATGGTCTGAATACAGGTATAAATATACTTATGAATATCTGAATACCGGTAGAGAGATACTTATGAATACAGGTAGAGAGATACTTATGAATACTCTGATGAATTAACCTAATCACCTTGTCTATGTACTGAAGAAGATCTAGCGCTTTCTTGAAATCGTATTCTGTGGCGTCAATGTTTGTTCCAGAAATGTACAACTGAAAGAGATCAACATATGCTAAAACACTGCAGTTGCTGTTTGTTTTCTTGAAATATCATACTGTATTTCCCCAATGTATAAAAGAAAATGGATAAATACTTATCTCGAGTCTCTGTGCAATATATATGTACTTTTACAGTATAAGATGAATTCAAATTTCACCTTTCTTTCAATTTCACCTGTTGGTAATTCTACTACAGATATTGACAATAATCATAGACCTTGCCTTACCGCTAGTACAGATATTGACAATAACCGTAGACATGCTTTACCTCTAATACAGATATTGACAATAACTGTAGACCGTGCCTTACCTCTAATACAGATATTGACAATAACCATAGATTGTGCCTTATCTCCAATACAGATATTGACAACAGTAGACCGTGCCTTACCTCTATTACAGATATTGACAATAACAGTAGGCCGTGCCTTACCTCTAATACAGATATTGACAATAACCGTAGACCGTGCCTTACCTCTAATACAGATATTGACAATAACTGTAGACCGTGCCTTACCTCTAATACAGATATTGACAATAACCGTAGACCATGCCTTACCTCCAATACAGATATTGACAATAACCGTAGACCATGCCTTACTTCTAATACAGATATTGACAATAACTGTAGATCGTGCCTTACCTCTAATACAGATATTGACAATAATTGTAGACCGTGCCTTACCTCTAATACAGATATTGACAATAACCATAGACCATGCCTTACCTCTAATACAGATATTGACAATAACCGTAGACCGTGCCTTACCTCTAATACAGATATTGACAATAACCGTAGACCGTGCCTTACCTCTAATACAGATATTGACAATAACCATAGACCATGCCTTACCTCTATATACAGATATTGACAATAACCGTAGACCGTGCCTTACCTCTAATACAGATATTGACAATAACCGTAGACCGTGCCTAACCTCTACTACAGATATTGACAATAACTGTAGATCTTGCCTTACCTCTATTAGCTGAACAGGGGAGAGGACAGTCATGTTGTTTGGCTCCATGCCAAGATTCTAAAAGAAGAAGTATATTGTATAAATGATTACATGTGAATTTGATATACAGCTGTATACTGTACAAGGTGTTGCACACATTGAAATGATTCTGATAACATGTAAAAACCACATGCTAGTGGATATGTATTAAATAACAAGACAAACACAAGATCGGTAATAGTGCATAAATTAAAAAATTATTCTATAAACCTCTATGACAAGGGCAGGTAACTGCTGTTGGTGAGCAATCAACTCCTGTTCTTCATTGATATCTAGGAAATGCAATGGGAGCATTGTAAATCAGTGTGAAAACTCAAAAGTACATTCTATTGTAGTTTAAAAAAAAGATCCATAATTTCTAAATCAATCTTGATATGAAAACGAGGACTTCAGACACGTACACATATACACATCATTATTCCTACATTACGCACAAACATCATTATTCCTACATTACGTACAAACATCATTATTCCTGCATTACATATAAACATCATTATTCCTACATTATGTATACACATCATTATTCCTACATTATGTACAAACATCATTATTCCTACATTATGTATAAACATCATTATTCCTACATTACGTATAAACATCATTATTCCTACATTATGTATAAACATCATTATTCCTACATTATGTATATACATCATTATTCCTACATTACATATAAACATCATTATTCCTACATTATGTATACACATCATTATTCCTACATTACGTACATTTATCATTTTCCCTACATTACGTATAAACATCACTATTCCTACATTATGTATATACATCATTATTCCTACATTACGTACAAACATCTTTATTCCTACATTACATATGAACATCACTATTCCTACATTACGTATAAACATCATTATTCCTACATTATGTATAAACATCATTATTCCTACATTACATATAAACATCATTATTCCTACATTACATATAAACATCATTATTCCTACATTATGTATAAACATCATTATTCCTACATTATGTATACACATCACTATTCCTACACTATGTATAAACATCATTATTCCTACATTATGTATAAACATCATTATTCCTACATTACGTATAAACATCATCATTACTACATTACATATAAACATCATTATTCCTACATTACATATAAACATCATTATTCCTACATTATGTATAAACATCATTATTCCTACATTACGTACAAACATCATTATTCCTACATTATGTATAAACATCATTATTCCTACATTACATATAAACATCATTATTCCTACATTACATATAAACATCATTATTCCTACATTACGTACAAACATCATTATTCCTACATTACGTACAAACATCATTATTCCTACATTATGTTTGCACATCATTATTCCTACACTACGTATAAACATCATCATTCCTACATTACGTATAAACATTATTATTCCTACATTACGTACAAACATTATTATTCCTACATTATGTTTGCACATCATTATTCCTACATTATGTATACACATCATTATTCCTACAGTACGTATATACATCATTATTCCTACATTACATATAAACATCATTATTCCTACATTATGTATAAACATCATTATTCCTACACTACGTATACACATTATTCCTACATTGCATATAAACATCATTATTCCTACATTGCATATAAACATCATTATTCCTACATTACATATAAACATCACTATTCCTACATTACATATAAACATCATTATTCCTACATTATGTGTAAATGTCATTATTCCTACATTATGTTTGCACATCATTATTCCTACATTATGTGTAAACATCATTATTCCTACATTACATATAAACATCATTATTCCTACACTACATATAAACATCATTATTCCTACATTACATATAAACATCATTATTCCTACATTATGTATAAACATCATTATTCCTACACTACGTATACACATTATTCCTACATTGCATATAAACATCATTATTCCTACATTACATATAAACATCACTATTCCTACATTACATATAAACATCATTATTCCTACATTATGTGTAAACGTCATTATTCCTACATTATGTTTGCACATCATTATTCCTACATTATGTGTAAACATCATTATTCCTACATTACATATAAACATCATTATTCCTACACTACATATAAACATCATTATTCCTACATTACATATAAACATCATTATTCCTACATTATGTATAAACATCATTATTCCTACACTACGTATACACATCATTATTCCTACATTGCATATAAACATCATTATTCCTACATTACATATAAACATCATTATTCCTACATTATGTGTAAACATCATTATTCCTACATTATGTTTGCACATCATTATTCCTACATTATGTGTAAACATCATTATTCCTACATTACATATAAACATCATTATTCCTACATTATGTATAAACATCATTATTCCTGCACTACGTATACACATCATTATTCTTACATTACATATAAACATCATTATTCCTACATTACGTATAAACATCATTATTTCTACATTACGTATAAACATCATTATTTCTACATTACGTATAAACATCATTATTCCTACATTATGTATAAACATCATTATTCCTACATTACGTATAAACATCTTTATTCCTGATTATGTATAAACATCATTATTCCTGCATTACGTATATTAATCATTATTTCTACATTACGTATAAACATCATTATTCCTGCATTACGTATAAACATCATTATTTCTACATTACGTATAAACATCATTATTCCTACATTACGTATAAACATCATTATTCCTACATTACGTATAAACATCATTATTCCTACATTATGTATAAACATCATTATTCCTACATTACGTATAAACATCATTATTTCTACATTACGTATAAACATAATTATTTCTACAGCTCTACATGGAAGTACCCTACTGGTCACTTACCTAGAATGTTGCTGTCAATTTCTCCATTATCCGGGTCAGCTGCCAGACCAGACAATTTACTCAGACTCAAAAGTGTCTACAAAACACAGACATTGTATAGTCCCAGTTACAATTAACACTATCAAGTAAAAAAAGAACTTTATCTGGTTCAAGAGTGAAAAAAATAAATCTATTTTCCAGATATAAATATACTGATCAAAAATAAATATTCAGTCTCACACTTTGAAATTTTATGAAATGAATGTCTCTCACCTTTTTCTTTGCTAAAGAGTCCTGCTCAATTCTAGCCAGCTCCAAAAGGGTACTGTGTGCCTAAAATATCGGAGTGAATATCAAGAGTACTGGGTCTGGAATATCACTGAATATTCAGAGTATTGTGTGCCTGCAATATCACTGAATATTCAAAGTATTGTGTGTCTGGAATATCAATGAAAATTATTTTTATCATTCCATGACCAACAGTTACATAACATTCGTTTTAGGGTTTTATCCTGCTCTGCTCAATTCTAAAAGCCGAGCATTTGGAGGAGCAATCACTACCTATTTTTACATCTTACATTTGACATTGCCATGATACAAGTGCAGCCCAAGCCCATAACCTCCCGACATGAACAAACACTCTATCTAATGACCTACTGCAACCAGTAGTTGGAAATCCAGCCAAGTGTTTGATATTTCTTTGTGATTACCTTAAAAAAGTGGTTGGTCTGTCTGTGAGTTACCTTCGAGAAGTTGTTTGTTTGGATGTTGTGAAGCCAGCTGAGTATTTAATTGTCTGTCTGTCTGTGAGTTACCTTCGAGAAGTTGTTGGTCTGGATGTTGTGAAGCCAGCTGAGTGTCTTGATGTCCTCTTTCTGTAGAAATCGTCCGAGCTCTCTCTGTTGACCGACTGGCAAGGCCAAGAGACGTCCCCTCTTACCTGTTCATAGACATGGCAAACATCAGAAAAACAAATCAAATTGATGTGGTCTGTTTTAGACAGTGGACCTCCAGAATTATATAGAATTTTTTAGATTGATCACTGTTTGTTGTCTTCACTCTTATCATAGTCATAGATTGCTCTCAAGAACAAGTGTGTTACACAATCCCTTGCAAAAATTATTTTTTTTGTGAAAAATGAATTTCGATAATTATACCTCATATAATAATCATATTCAGTGACAATGAACAGTCATGACTGAATGATATGAATTTAAAGAAAATGCTTGCACTGTTTTATCTGAGAATTGAGCAACTCAACATTCTAGAAATTGTAAATGAGAATTCAAAAAAATTGAATGTCATTTACTGACTAATCTGATTATTTTACAAAACGTTATACTACAATTTACTTCGGTCAGCTATTTCTATTTTAAGACTAAATGGGTCACTTACCTTCTTTCATGTACCAAGTATACAGGTAATTGGCAAATCCCTAAAACAATGAAGAATACAGTGTAACTTCTGTAGTCTGGATATTGTGTATTCTGAACTGTCAAGTAAACTGTAAACACATAAATGTACCTTGCCTGAGAACTGGTGGAGATATTTCTCTATTCTGTCTGCAATATCTAACAGTTAAGTATAATTCTACCTTGTGTGAGAACTGGTGGAGATATTTCTCTATTCTGTCTGCGATATCTAACAGTTAAGTATAATTCTACCTTGTGTGAGAACTGGTGGAGATATTTCTCTATTCTTTCTTTGTTGTCTGACAATTCACACAGCTGAATTAGGATCTCAAAATCATAGTACTTCTCTGCCAGAGATGCTGCCAGCTCGTACTGCTTTCCCTTCACTGTCAACAGATAAGGTTATACAGTCAACAAATAGGTAAATCATACACTCCTTCCCTTTTTTCAACTTCAAATCCATATGCAGACAACCTGATGATAAATTTGCATATGAAGTTCAATGATGTTTGAATTAAAATTTCTCTAGTTACCAGAATCATAAACAATTAGTGCATGCAGAATAAGCTCTGTATCTATGACCTTTTGACCTGATTGTTAAGAGCGGTAGACCAATCTTACAAAGAATTTTTATAACAAACTGGTGGTGGGTTCTCTAGCTTTCAGACATCATGTGTTCAACTCCAAAACTATCATGTGGAAAGAAATATGCTTGTTTTGGGCCAGTGACTTCCCTTCCAAGTCTACAAATGAGGATCCCCCCTTTTTTGTCAGGGCCAGTTATTTCCAAGCCTACAAATGAGGGCCCCCCCCCCCCTTTTTTGTCTGGGCCAGCGACTTCCCTTCCAAGTCTACAAATAAGGATTTCCTTTTTTTTGTCTGGACGGCACCTGCTACATTGTAATGAACTTGTTCAGATATTCTGGATGATGTTGAGTACGCTACAGTTTGAAAAAAATCCATTAATCCTTTATATTGACCCCGCATAATCTGAAAGATCATGACGTTTGCTAGCAGGTGCCCTCTACATACATAACAACAACTGTCTACACAAGACACTTACTCATCGGCAGGATCAGCTGTTGTCTGTCCTGTTCGTAGCGTCGCTGTAATTCGTTATAGTGCTGTTGTTTGGAGACATTATTTTTCAGGGACTCTAACTGGCTGACGTAACCGTCCAGGATGATATCTGCGATCGACGCCAGCTGCTGGTATATCTTCTCCTGACTCTCGGGGTCTCGGACCTCGGGAATCACTATCTCCATTGTCTTGTTGAACTAAAATCAAACCCAACCAGCATTAATGGATTGTCAATCCTATTCTAAAAGTGTATCTTATTAACATACTCCTGCCATGCTTATTTTATACACATACAGTGTGTAGTTACCTTATTCTTCAATCCATAATATATTTCTGAAGTCATAGTACATGTAATTTTAAACCACCAATCCTTACCTGTTTAAGAAGGAATGTTCTGATGCCGTGATCCCCGCTCGTGGAGGTCCATGGTACATACTCGGGAACTTCCCCAGGGGGCGCCTCACAGTCATACATCGAGGACTTTGTCTGCCGATACTGCAGAGCTTTATGAAGAATGTCCTATTCATAGATTTATACGGAGAACAGTCAAATTAAGTTTGAAATATACAAATAATGAAGAAAATTTTTACTTTTCAGCACAACTGCGCAGGATGTTATAATTGTCTAAGTACTGGTTCTATACTTATTTTATTGGTCCAAACATATTATATATTACTTAAACCTATACAGCTGAAAAATTTCATAAAGTTTTGAATCTGCTACATTGTACAGTTTCTGCTTTATCCAATATATCATCAATATTTTTACTCCTGGACATGCATTTCAATTTTGTAATTTATGATATACGTAGTAAAGACTTGGAACTAATTCACATGTTGAAAGTTCATTAATTTGGTTGATATATTTTTCCAAACAGAACACAGATGGTTAAAAATGTCCATATCAATGCTACAATACACAGGCACATACCTCTAGTAGCGTGTTGATGGACGTTATGACCGTTAGAATTTCTGTGACGGTGACATCTGCCAGGAGGACCTCTTCCTGATGTTCCAACAAACACTCCACCACTTCCTGTATCCGTGACACCTGGAACAGGTAACAAACCCAGGTAACATACAGGCAATACAAATGTAACACACAGGTAGCACACACAGGTAGCATAAACGTAACACACAAATGTAACACACAGGCAATACAAATGTAAAACACAGGTAACACACACAGGTAGCATAAACGTAACACACAAATGTAACACACAGGTAACATACAGGCAATACAAATGTAAAACACAGGTAACACACACAGGTAGCATAAACGTAACACACAAATGTAAAACACAGGTAACACACACAGGTAGCATAAACGTAACACACAAACGTAACACACAGGTAACATACAGGCAATACAAATGTAAAACACAGGTAGCATACACATAACACACAAACGTAACACACAGGTAACATACAGGCAATACAAATGTAAAACACAGGTAACACACACAGGTAGCATAAACGTAACACACAAATGTAACACACAGGCAATACAAATGTAAAACACAGGTAACACACACAGGTAGCATAAACGTAACACACAAATGTAACACACAGGCAATACAAATGTAACACACAGGTAACACACACAGGTAGCATAAACGTAACACACAAACGTAACACACAGGTAACATACAGGCAATACAAATGTAAAACACAGGTAACACACACAGGTAGCATACACGTAACACACAAACGTAACACACAGGTAACGCATACAAGTGAAAAACACTGGTGACACACAAACGTAACATACAGGTAACATACAGGCAATACAAATGTAACATAAACGTAACATACAGGTAACACACAGGTAACGCATACAAGTGAAAAACACTGGTGACACACTCATTACACACAAAGTTAACTCACATCCGTGAAAATGTTTTCATTGGAGCATTTTTATGGTCATCTCCAATTCTAAGCAGTTGTATTCTTCACCGATATGAGTTTATTTTCTGATTCAAAATTCCTACATTATGTAGCGTCTGATAAACATACCTCTCTGTAGAAGACATCTTGTGGGGTCAGATTGAGGGAGATGTTGACGTCCCGTCTCATTTCTAACACTTTCTTAATGGCAGCATCCACTATACCAGTAAACCTACAGTAATATAACATAAACATTTAACATTGTAATGTACCAGTGTTTGCTGGTTAAACTTGCTATCATGTACCACGAGGAGATGTAGGATACACAAGAACAAACTAACTCTATATATCCATCACACATGCAGAGCCATCAGTTACAGCAGCCTAGTGGTCAGTATTCTCTTATACTGAGACATCACCAGCTGTAGGTGAAGTACCACAAATTTAGACCTATGCTTAATGCCAGGGTCATAGCAGTGGGGGTTGTTTAACGTGCCAATGCCTGCCGCGACACGGGACCACCGTTTTTTAATGTCATATCTTAAAGACTCGTGATTCTCACTTCTAAATGCTGAGTGTTTGGTGAAGGAGCAATCACTACCTATGTTTACGTTTTAGGTTTGATGCGACCATGACACAAGTGGGGCTCGAACTCAAAGTCAAACAAAGACATTTCACATAGGCAGTATCTGTTGTCTGCAAAGTGCCTAGCACTAAAAATGAAAGCCAAAAGTGTTTTGGATATGACCTTAAAGAGGGAGGTCCCAAGTCATGGTATGCATTGGCAAGATAAAGAACCCTCACTGCCATAACCTTGACATCTTTAATGATGAGTACATTTTCTGACATGAAACATCACACAAAATAATCTAACACAGCTAGGACACAGCACAACCTTAGTCTTATTTTTCAGAGATTACCCATCAGTCTTTCACAGTACAACAGATGACCAACATATCTTTCTCAGTGCTTAAAAACAAAATATCACGTATATGTATGATTTCAGTAAAGAAGAATCATTTTAAATACGTGGCATTTCTTAAATTTTCTTTTAATCAATGAACATTTTCAGCATTCTGATTAGCTGACCGCCACATTTCTTTCTGATCTATTAATCAATGAATATTTTCACACATTCTGATGGTTAACCACATTTCTTTCAGATTTATTAATCAATGAATATTTTCACGAATTCTGATGTTGTTGTCGGTTCCTTTTTATTTCCGTGCAGTATCACGGGTAGTGTCCACACTAGTGGGCCCCCTTCCAGGTATCTGGCTGGCTGCACGCATGGCAGATCTCACCTCAGATCTCCATTCTTTCCGGTCTTGAGGGTCAGCAGTTGAGAGCTTCCATTCTCTACAATCTTTCTCTGTCAGCTCTCTCCAAGATAGCATTGGCCGACCAACTCTACGTCTCCCAGGAACTTGTATGTTTAGAACGCACTTGACTGCACTGCTGGATCTGACAACGTGGCCATACCAGCGGAGTCTCCTTTCTCTTAAGATGAGGTCGAGGATGCCAAGCCGCCCCAGCAATTCAGTTGAACTTACAGTGGCCATATCTTCAGGCTTGACGTTACAGATCTGTCTTATCATGGCCCTGTCATTGTGTAGTAGGCGATGAAGATTTGGCTTGGTCAGTGCCCAGGTCTCACTGGCATGGAGCATAGCGCTCCGTACACAGGTGTTATACACTCGACCACGGGTCTTATACGACAGGTGGCGTGATGTCAGGACTGGTAGCAGCTCCCTGAACTTTTTCCAGGCAGTCTTCACATGCGTAGTGGCTGCAAGGTCACAGCCACCAGCTGCAGAAAGCATGTCTCTGAGGTAGCAGAAGGAGCCTACAACCTCCAACTTGTCCATACCAACTTGGATGTCACTCTGCGGTCTTCTGTCAAGAGGGCGAGCAGTTTCTTTGCATCTTGAACATCTGAAGTCAGGGTCCACAGACAGGCGCATGAGCCCACTGCATTTCTTGTGCACCCAGTGCTTGCAGCCATTGCAGAAAATACTATTGCTGCCTACACCTGTACGACAGACAGCACATGGGAAGCTGCCTGAGTCCTGAAGTAGATCAAGACCCATACCGCAGATCATGATCTTGGTTTTGCCTGCATTCACTCTCAGTCCTTTCCTTTCCATAGCTTCTTTCCAAGTCAGAAGCCTCTTGACACATTCATCCAACAAGTCAGTAATGATAACCAGGTCATCTGCATACAGATCCTCCCAGGGAACACCGGTGCGAAATTCACATGAAAGAGCCTCGAGTATGATGATGAAAAGCAGAGGACTGAGTACTGACCCCTGATGGACTCCGACCTTCACAGTAGCCATCACCAACACGGACACAGCTACGGGCATTTGCATACATCCCCTGCACCAGACGCACAATCCACTCTTCCACACCAAGTTTTCACAGTGCCCACCAGAATACCTTCCGAGGGACACGGTCAAATGCCTTTTCGAGATCCACGAACGCCATATAAAGCTGTTTGTTTACTGGTTAAACACATTTCTTTCCGATCTATTAATCAATGAATATTTTCACACATTCTGATGGTTAATCACATTTCTTTCAGATCTATTAATCACAATCAATGAATATTTTGAATTCACACATTCTGATGGTTAACCACATTTCTTTCAGATCTATTAATCAATGAATATTTTCACACATTCTGATGGTTAACCACATTTCTTTCAGATCTATTAATCAAAGAATATTTTCACACATTTCCATACTTACTCTACATGTAGCTGACGCAGCGCGATGGCAGCCTGAAGCTTCTCCGCGTGTTCACACATCACGTGTCTAGTAAGCATTCTGGTGTCTCGTACATTGACCTGGTTTAGCTATAAACAGAAACATTACCTAGACACAAAGGTTTATCTCCCATGGTTAAGTAAATTATATCTTGCTCTTAAATTAGATAAATAGTTCCTAAAACTATCATTTTCCCATAACCAAATATTGGGGAGATCAAAACTACTTCTCTTTAGATATCGAACAATTCCAAGTTTTCAAATTTACATGAATGTTTCTTAAGTTGTCTAATTTTGTGCATTCTATACAGCAGAAATGAAATACATTATAGTGATTTTAATTTCTCTAATTCACAAGCAAATTTTGTGTGCCTTCTATTTATCTGGAGTCTGCATGAAAAAATAGACAAAATCACAGTTAAGGAGATAGTCACAAATCACACGCATCCTAAAACAATAGAAAAATCTACACACAAAAAAATAATTCTGTTCAGAAACCAATCAGGAGTTCTTGTTGAAATTGACAGTTAGCTTCCTTGTATCTTTCCGATGACTAGGAATACAATACTCTGATAGAAGCACATCTAGGGGTACCTGTTTCCATAGGTTCATCTTTTTCAGGAAGTTGATGACGTATTCATGAGCACGGAGTTTGTCGTTGAGCTGGTTGATGATGATCAGAGATGTGGTGCTGCTGGTGGCATCTAAAAGATTAAAAGATCAATAAGTGCACCGTCATAGCATCTAAAAGATTCAAAGATCAATAAAGTGCACGTCATAAATTATTAATTACAAACAGATGAGTGTGCATGGGACAAAATCATGTAACTTGGTACAGTTGACTTGTCAATATATCTCTTGAATTGTTCAAGTAATTACATTTCAAAACATACTTCATTTCATTACATGTATTTAGATTTCTTTCACATCAAGTATGAATTACTTAACAATTTTGCGTTGTACAAAGAAATGCCACATAACTTAAGATTGAAGAGACAAATCATTTCCACAACCTTCTTACATTATACTCATTAACTGATCTTCAAATGGACAGGTATGATTTTGTTCTCATCAAAGTGATCTTTGTACATCCAACTGAACTCCTTGAAACATCATGGCTTAGATCACTACTCCCAAGGGACAAATGGAATCTTAGCTGGACAGATACTACTCCCAAGGGACAAACGGAATCTTAGCTGGACAGATACTACTCCCAAGGGACAAACGGAATCTTAACTGGACAGATACTACTCCCAAGGGACAAACGGAATTTTAACTGGACAGATACTACTCTCAAGGGACAAACGGAATCTTAGCTGGACAGATGCAATTTGGCGCTTATTAAATCATCTTTGTATATCCAAGTGAACACCATTTGTCTTGGACTAGATAGACACAGCCCTATATAGATCTATTTGTCTTGGACTAGACAAAGCCCTATATAGATCTATTTGTCTTGGACTAGATAGACACAGCCCTATATAGATCTATTTGTGTTGGACTAGACACGGCCCTATATAGATCTATTTGTGTTGGACTAGACACAGCCCTATATAGATCTATTTGGCTTGGACTAGACACAGCCCTATATAGATATATTTGTGTTGGACTAGACACAGCCCTATATAGATCTATTTGTCTTGGACTAGACACTGCCCTATATAGATCTATTTGTGTTGGACTAGACACAGCCCTATATAGATCTATTTGTGTTGGACTAGACACAGCCCTATATAGATCTATTTGTGTTGGACTAGACACAGCCCTATATAGATCTATTTGTCTTGGACTAGACATGGCCCTATATAGATCTATTTGTGTTGGACTAGACACAGCCCTATATAGATCTATTTGTCTTGGACTAGACACAGCCCTATATAGACCAGTAGCTATTTCATTCTTACCTTGTCTGGACTCTGCCCAACGTGGATCTGCAGCTGGAAAATCATTCACAAGATCTTTGTCAAGGGCGACCACAGTCTGATCTAAGTCTGTCGACACTTCATCAGGGGGAAATAACTCATCAATGGTGGACTGAGCAGCAGCCTGAGTACAATACAAAATTAAAGTCAATCCACATGTATAACAAAAGCCTGAGTACAATACAAAATTATAGTTAATATATCCACATTTTAAACAGCATAGCAACAGCCTGAACACAATACAAAATTATAGTTAATATATACACATCTAAAACAGCATAGCAACAGCCTGAATACAATACAAAATTATAGTTAATATATCCACATTTTAAACAGCATAGCAACAGCCTGAGTACAATATACAATAAGCAACTTTCGAGATATCAGCTCTTCTGTGATGGAGGTACGTTTAGTGTTCTGTTGAACATTTGGGTGGGTACAAGGTGTATACATATACTAATATGTTGTACGGTGTTACCGTTGAGACGAGCGAAGCCCATTAACATCTTGCAACACGACTTTTTATCCGTCTCCAATCGGAACATCACTCAGCTTATTCCGGAATAGGCCAAGTGATGTTCCGATTGATCCGCCTCTTCATTTAACACGGGAAATATAACGTGGTGGATGTAAACAGTTACATTGTAACGTCATATTAGCTGGAATGTTTTTTCTTCTTCTCTCAAACCAAGCAAAAACAAAATGTTTGAAGCTATGAGAAAGCTTGTCTGAAATTTAAAGAGATTTATGGTACTCTTTAAACAATCTAATTATTTTAATTACGGGTTTGTCAATGAAGTATACCGCAGTGACGGCGACATTTTCCCGGAAGCATTATGGGTAATACTCATCTTTTTTCAGCTGATGAAGAGCAAATCACGTGACTCATATGTGTAATCATTGGAGCGAGCTCATCGCTATGAAAATACGGATAAAAGTAATGAAAATGTAAATTTTGTTTATATCAGCCGTTGGTATACATTAAACTGACCATATCAAGAATGATATTTGATTGAATTAGGCCATTGAATTAAACATGAAATTATTTTTTATTTCCACTTCTGTACGAGTGATATTTTAATCAAAGAAAAATGGTGATCATCGATGTTTGTTTGAGCTATTTTATTATTAAATATTCATAAATTTACTAATGTGTGTCCCTGCAGTTTGGGTGGTTGCATGATGTCTGATAATTAACCTTTAGGCAATATATCAAGGTAGCGATAAGCATTTGTACCCACCGCATGTGGACAATAGTATGTTTTGTGTCTCACTGAGCGTAAGAGTTCCACAAAGGGAAAGAACTATTGGTCAACTCGGAAATTCCGTATTAAAGTTAATTTTTCCACATATAAAACAACAAAGCATCTATCAGATTCACATCCTCCAATCTAGCACTGGAACATGGTGTTTTACTCATCTGGAGCCATTAGCATCACAGTATCATATCAGATATATAAACTAGATATGTATCTAATCTTTGATGCACTGTGTTTTCTGTAACATCACGCTTTACATGTATATATAAACATTGTCTTCTGTTAACATCACATTATCTCTGTACATTTAAACTCTCCACACTTTGATATGCTGTGTCTTCCATTAAGACCTTTCAGCACTGATCCTCAGTTTTTAATATCAAGGTAAAGGTGACAGATGACAGCCATCTACACTGTGTTCTTTCAATAGCCAGTTTTCAGGGATGATGCTCACATTTTGGGGAAAAAAATAGAATGAAAAATGTCAGGCCATCAATTTATACAACAGGCCCACAGGCCTCATTGGTCACTTGAGCATTAGTTTAAAAGTAACACTAGTCACAAGGGCTACGAAATCTAAAATAATTTTCCTGTTCTGCATATCTATGCTAAAAATCAAGAAAGACCCATTTTCCTGCCTTTCTTGTTCCCCTTCCATTGTTTTCCTACTTTCACCCTCTTCTCAAACACCCAACTTGTCCATGTGGTTATCAAGCGAAACTTGTTCTATGTTCATAGAGATGAGTGAAAAATTGCTTCACATTTTAAATACTTACAATATTGCCCCTCATGGTAGCAATAAATGCTGACTTGAGACGAGCTGTTCTGTCTTCACTCATCGACAATTCCTGCATTTTGGCATGGCTGGCGGTCAGTACAGACTACAAACAGACAGTACAGATACAATCAGCACCACAGGGAAAACTCATCTTGTACATAGTGTGAACCTCTAGTCGACCATGTCAAACACATTATCACCCTGCTTCAGTCTGTTTGTTAGCTACATTCATGAAGCTCCTGTACATACATGTGATTACTATTGTTGACAATACTGCATTACTCTCTATGTTACCGTATAGCAGGTTTTTTCCGCGGGTCTAAAATTTGGCGATTTGTTGGCTTAAAGGTATGCTAATAATATTAGCGAAATAAATTTAGGCGGAAAAGGAAGAGTTATCTCTTTTATATATACTGGTCGCAACTGGGTGCATATTTGGCAAGTGAAATTTTGGCGGAGAGTTATCTAACCACTAAAATGAGCCAAATTTATCACCCTGCAGAAAAAACCCGCTATACGGTATTTAACTTCCGTAAGACTAAGCACTGGTATGTACTTTAGAGCAATAGTAGAATTCAGCATAGGGTTTTTTAATTTGGTAACCATTCTTGTACAATGTCTTTGATTGAATGTTTCACCACAGAATTTTCTATGTAGTACAGTGTTAGTTTGGTAACCTGGGGAAACCTGATTTCTTGAATTGAATAATTACCATGTCTGCTGTGGTCATGTCCTGAGAGGGCTCCTCCATTATACTGAAAATAAATCACAAACCAATCAAATCAATTTATCTAATGCAACAATCAGTCACAAACCAATCAGAAGTCAATTTATATCTAGTGAATCAATTAGTCACAGACCAATCAGAAGTCATTTTATATCTAGTAAAACAATCTGTCACAGACCAATCAGAAGTCATTTTATATCTAGTAAAACAATCAGTCACAAACCAATCAAAAGCCAATTCATATCTCATGCAATAATCGGTCACAAACTAATCAGAAGTCAATTTATTTCTAGTGAAACAATCGGTCACAAGCCAATCAGAAGTCATTTTAAAAACCTTATCTAGTGCAACAACCAATCAGTTGTCACCAATGCTTGATACATAATAATTGATTTTCATTCCCAGATCAGCAGACATCATTAATAAAATCATAACATATTTTACCACTGATCCCAACCAATAAACATGACCACATGAGCTTATTTTAAACTCATTAAACATTTTGTTCATCCTCCATATTTTCATTGTGGTGAGTGAAATATATTCAGGTCCTGATCTCATTCAAGAAACAAAACATTTTTTCCCGATGATTGGACAAATAACTTAAGTTTTCTGTCCAATATTTTGTTTAATTTTCTTATCAACCATAAAATGATAAAATATTAGACCAAATCCTTCTCATTTAATTCCTGTACCTGATTTTTAAAATATTGGCAGCAGACATGAAAATGTTATGAATTATAACCTACACATGGTATGACAATGTAAATATCAAAATGACACTGAGAACTAAAGAACAATATATTGCATTGGTAAATTTAACCAATCTTTATCACAGTATTATCGTCAATCTCATAAAAACATATCATTTCTCCATTATGATAAGTTACTCACACAAGGACAATTTCCTTTTTGAAATAACATCTCATTTTTATTCTCTCCTTACATTACTAAATATAGCCCCTGACCTCACTTCCTGTTTCTGAGGACTGCTGATGGAGAACAGCCCCATACTGCCAGAGAAGAACACACCCGTCCCATCACAGGAACCTGGTAAATCACAAACAAATACATCAATTATATGTACCTGTAAAAATACCTGAAGTAGAGTAGATAGATGATGTTTATTTTTCATAATTCAATTCTTTCCCAGGACAGTTACTCTCAAAATGTTCATTTGTGCAAACCAAGAGCAAATTCTTTGTTTTTAACAACCCTCTCTGTTCTTTATAGAAACTTGAATTTTATCCTAACAATGTTCTAAACACTATCAGTTTACTTCATCATACCTTTACTGATTTTTCACCATATAAATGTAAATCGACATATTTCGCTGATTCCCTGAAAATCATTGCAAAATGACTGATTCCCTGCAGAAAAAATTCCACAAACTGATATACACCTATTCTGAACACCTAGCAACTTCTTTTTTATCTTATGAAAAGTTCTGAGTGGAATTATGAATATTCATTATAAAATGGATTTGTATCACAAGTTCACTAGTCCCCATATAAAGATCCAGCTTAATGGCAAATGACAACAATCATGCCAAGGAGATCCAGGGTTTTAAATGTATTTTAAATTTTGTTCTGGTTTTAATGTTTACATAGGTATAATAAAACAGTCAACAAAATTCCAGATATTGAGGTAGTCCGAAAAATTTCAGTTATTGAGGCAGTCCGGAAAATTTCAGATATTGAGGCAGTCCGGAAAATTTTGGTTATTGTGGCAGTCCGGAAAATTCCAGTTATTGGGGCAGTCAGCAAAATTCCAGACATTGAGGCAGTCAGCAAATTCCAGTTTCCTAGAACAAGCATCCCTCAATGCCTTACTTTAACTTTATACTTACATGGATCAGTTTCATTCCCTTATACCTAGGTTTACCCCCTCCCCCATAACACTCCTCCTGGTTGGTTGCACCAGTGTAAAATTGTCTTACCTGCCCCCAGAATGTGACCCCCAGGCTGTTGTAGGTTAATGACTTCTGTGGAGGGACCTGTAAAACATAATCAACACATCTATCAGCTCAGTTAGTAATAAATAACAAGTATGGAAATTTCACTTGGAAATAACGTGAGTTGATTATCACATGATCAAATCTAAAGGGATTCTCAAAAGATTTGATCACATTCAAATTCACTTCATTTCCCTGTGAAGGTTTTGAAACTTTTATTACTTATATACGCATTTGAAACAGAAAAGTTTAGATAACAACAAGCATTCTGTGAGTATTGCATGGCAATACATAGTCCCCTACCGGTTGCAAAAATTACTGTACCACAACAATATTCAAAGTTCATTATGTAGGTTATGGTAAAAGGGAAAATTGGGGAACCAGGATAGGAATGGTTGGATATCAACTACTATTCAAGAAGAGACTAGACCAGGAAAAAAGACAAATTTATAATTAGGTTTAGGTCTTTAACTAAGTCAATAAACTGTGACATGTAGGTGATCATGAATAATTTAGCTATATTGTTGTATTACTATGCTAGAAGTTTTAATGAGTGTAGAAATCTTACCTACAGAAATAAGAAACTTGGATGTAAACTAACAATTCATGCTATTTTTCTAAGTCCAAGGGCCATAACTTAATGGAAAATCAACAGTCCAAGACGAAATTCAAACTTAATCTATAACTTGTTAAGGCAAAGCAATGTACCAAATATCAAATGAATATCTGCAAGCACAACCAAAAAAAGTCCAGAAAACCGATAATTCATGCTATTTTTTTTAAAGGGACTGGTTCACGATTTTTGAACAAAATATATTTTATTTTTGATGTTAAACATCAAAAGTATAACTCATTTAATATTGACAACCAAAATGTTGACCTTCTGAATGCAAGAATAAAAGCTATATTCTAGACTTAAATCTGTATTATGTAAACAAAGTCTCGAGTCTTTTTATGTGTACAAACTGGTGAAATATAGAAATTGTAATATATAGCATCTTAATTCTTCATAGTCACAACATTAAACTTTTAGATGACACATTTTACACAAAGAATGCTTGAAATGTGACAGATATAATAAACTTAGATCGATATCCATTTCTTTTGATATTTGTTACACCTTTGACATGATTGATGAGCCTGCTTCAAACCATTATCTATGACATTTGACCCATTAAAAACTTCATTGGATCCAAAATTGAAGCTATTTTGCTTTGGCATGTTTACATAGCAAAGAAATCCTAGTAGTGCATACATCACTTTATTTGACCCTTTTTGTACCAACGTGTAATATGCCAGTGTTTACAAGTTGACGTTTGGGATCGTTCTTTCTGGTTTAATACTGTGATATTGAAACTTGGAAATTCTCAGACAGAACATAAACTGATAATATAATTAGAAACTAGAGATTGTTTTTATGAAAAACAAATGTCTCCCCAGCTTCCCAAATTGGAAGTGCTCCAAATGAAACCTCCTCCCTTAATGTACCGCATGATATATAGGAGGAAACATCAGCAGGAACATAGACACTGCCATTATGAACTCCAATAAACCACATAGGAGAAGTGTATTTATTATTGTACATTTATATAGCATCTAATTAAGACAATTACCTTAAAGCACTTTACATGCAACACAATAAAAATAAACCCAAAACAAAGAACAATAAATACATACTATTAGAAAAAGGCATAAAATAATACTAAAACCGAGGGTGTTTTTATTTTTATTTTACACCCTCCACCCCTCATATCCACTATAACTTTAAGTATAACAATCAGATCCTCCTGTCCCTACAATATGTATACATCTGCAAATGGCATTGAAGTATTGTACAAAATGTCAAGTCTATAGGATATACCATATAGGATCAGGAGAAGCGTTCACAAGCTATTTCACATCCTCTAACCCTCTTGGATTTGCTATAACTTTTAGGAAAATAATTGGACCCTCCTGTCCCGACAATATTCACATCTAACAATGGTGATGAACATTGTAAAAAGTTTCAAATCTATCTGATAAGCCATATAGGAGAAGCATTCACAAGCTATTCTAACATCCTCCATCCCTCTTTGATCCACTATAATTCTTAGGAAAATAACTGGATCCTCCTGTCCCTAAAATATGCAAATCTACAAATGGCAATGAAGCATTGTACAAAGTTCCAAATCTATCAAATAAGCCATATAGGAAGAGAAGTGTTCACAAGCTATTTTACATCTTCCACCCCTCTTAGATCCACTGCAACTTTTAGGAAAATAATTGGATCCTCCCATCCTTACAATATGTGCATCTACAAATGGCAATGAAGCATTGTATAAAGTTTCAAGTCTATTTGATAACTCATATAGGAGGAGAAGCGTTCACAAGATTTTGTGACAGACAGACGGATGGACAGAAAGTACAAAAACAATGTCCCCCACTGAAAGAGGATAGACATAAAAATGCAAGAGAAGACATATGATGTGCAAGATTTGAAACAGATGCGTTTTATGTTTTTTCTGGAACAAAGACTTATGTTCAGGACTCCGTTACTATCATGATATAGAACTTTTTGTCATTGACGGGAGTTGTGGCTATGGAAGAGTTACCTCCCATCAAGAAACAGTGAAGACTGAAAACTTTTTTCGAAATTAATTTCTGTCTGAAAATCACAGCATCTATACATTGGATATGGACCATCTCTTCAATAAGTTTTCAATATCTTTTGACAGATTTTGTGGTTTAAACAAAATTATAACTACTAATCCATGAAAATGAACTTTATAATCCATAGTTAAGAACTGATTTCATGAAAACAAAAAGATACGATTGACTGAACTTCCTGACATTTACTATTGTGTACATAAATAGTTCTTTTCTTCAACACTTCAATACACGTTCTAGACTTTGTGACAAGTTCTAAAATTTGTGACATTTTCAATAATAACATTGTCTGATGTAATACAGTTAGCAGATGTCTGGCGCATGTCATAAGTTTCCTTTCATTACAAAACTCTTTGTCATTCAGGCAGATATCATATAACAGTCTGTTAGAGAAGACGAACTCTTAGCCTGAACAGGAACGTGACAGAGACAGACATTTAAATTTCTTGATCACATTTATTAACACTGACCCATGTCCTGCCTTTTGAACATTAAAGCTCAATACATGTCACAGGTCCAAAGCAGTCTATAACCCACCAAGTAGTATAAAACACTGAAACTAAGTACTTTCCTGTCTGTATGATATTAGGGTGGGTTAATGGATTCATGGTCAATTATTAGACATAAAAGGTAAACTACTTAATCATAATTTGTTTGTTTATACATTTTATATAAAAATGAATATATTATTTGTTTGTTATTGTGAGTTTGTAACAAATGGAAGTGTGGGGTCATTTGTATTATCTGGAAATTCAATTAACATGCAAACATTATTCATACTTCCATTATTATCAATGCTTCATACTTCCATTATCATCAATATGTCATACTTCCATTATCATCAATATGTCATACTTCCATTATCATCAATGTTTCATACTTCCATTATTATCAATGTTTCATACTTCCATTATCATCAATGCTTCATACTTCCATTATTATCAATGCTTCATACTTCCATTATTATCAATGCTTCATACTTCCATTATCATCAATATGTCATACTTCCATTATCATCAATGCTTCATACTTCCATTATCATCAATGCTTCATACTTCCATTATTATCAATGTTTCATACTTCCATTATCATCAATGTTTCATACTTCCATTATTATCAATGTTTCATACTTCCATTATCAATGTTTCATACTGTCATTGTCGCCAATGTTCATTGCAAGTCAAGTACAACTGCGGAATATCAAAAGTTTAATACCATTTACAGTCAACTCTCAATAAACCGTCATCTTTTCTTTTGAATTTATGGCGTTATAACGAATTTGGCCATGAATTGAATTTCCACCATCTTGGGGAGAAAGAGTTACTTTTCTTGTATATTTAAGAGTTATCTTTCCTTTACATACAAACTTAATGTAATAATATATCTTAATTATTTAGTTTTATCAATAATAAGGCTTCATTTCAAAACAATACACATACAAGACACTTATACACAGTATGTTTCAAGTTATTTAAAATCCTTCTCCCGTGTCAATATCTAGCGCACCGCATGGCTGTTTCCTGGTTGGTGAGCCATCATTAACTGGAAGAAGATCAATGAGTATTTCACCTTTTGCAACCAAAATATCACTCAATGTCTCCTTTTTATGAGCTTTTCCCATAAAACAGTAGAATAATTGGAGATTTCCTATTGTGTACATTTCGGATGGTTTCCGTGATATGTAATACTTTGCTTATTTTCTTAAAGCTTTTCCGAATTACATTTTTTTCCATCTCGTAAAAACGTTATTAAATCATCACACGTATGTAGTTATGAGGCTGTACGACATGTAATAAATTATTTCACCTGTCTTAACACAAATTATTTGATTTTAAATCGATGTTTAAAAATAACCGTGTCACTCTGCCATTTCAAGTGACAGTCACGTGATCAGTTCAAACTTTCAGATCATCGGTGGTCTTTTCTGTGTAAAGCTATGTATTTTGTTATAACAGTACCATACCATAAGTTTAGTAGAAATAAAAATATCAAACACCTCTTAGTAATTCGTTGTTTTACGCTCTTTCAGCCTTAAAACTAGACAGTTTGCGTATGAGTTAATACATCATGTTGGGATTCCCCTGACGCGCGTGGGTCTATTTATAGACGTCTATTATGGGATGATTTATATATGTACCCACTATATTTACTTTCTAAATATTCACACTGTTTTCTTTTACATGCAGATGTTTTCAAGCATGTAATTAGGGGAAAGTCAATAACTTTATAAAGTATTTAATCTGCTTTAAAGTAATGATGTACAAAAATAATACATGAACATCGGGTCATACAGCTTTAAGAAAATGAGCAGAAACCTCTCTCGGGGCGAAGCCATGGAATAAACTGAAATATTTTTCGGTGAGGTAAAAACAAAATATACAGTTCATATTAAGTAATTATCTTGTTTAATAATGGATACCTCCTGCCCAAGTGTACGCCGGAGATCGATAATGATCAATTTTTCACATCACTGATCATGTGCACCCATGGCGGTTTATCGAGATAATTAACACTTTCATATAGATTTTTGTAATAAAAATACCGTGGCAAATGGTGATAGCGAATTTGGCACTTTAACGAGAATTTTAAGTAATAGGAAAAATGTTCTTAGTAAAATGTGGCGTTATAACGAAAATGGCTATGAATTGAGTGGTGATAAATTGAGAATTAACTGTTACATGACCATGATACTGAAAGTTCAATATCAGATCACAGAAATTATTTTCTCCCTCAGTGCCCTCGTCCGAAAATAAATATTTTCTTCACTATTTGATAACAAAACAAAACAGAAAAAGTGAATAGGTTGGTTGCGTTCGTTACAAGATCGTTTTTAATAAGCAAACATCAAATCGACAAAGCTGAAAAATCACCAATGAAAACAGATGAATTCAAAACTGAAAATGGGCTGAGTGGGAGGGAAGGCTAAGGCACAGAAATACAAAAGCGACCTTTGTTGCTTGTAATGAACCTTGCACTGCCCGAACACTGACCAGTAGTAGTATATATACTAAGCGCAAAAGTGCTCGTGCATGAGCTCAAAAACCCGCGAAATGTATTTAGGCTGTTCAAAATTAATTCTACGTTTAACATCACCTCAAAACTTCAAAACCTACGAGGGAGGGAGGAAAAAAATAAACAAACAAAAATTTTAAACAAATGTGTATTTATTGAAAATCACCTATTCAGTGACCCAAAAATCAACAATTTCAAATAGACATCACCCAATTTAGTGACCAAAAACGTAATATGTCAAATTAAACACATTGTGGGATTTGATTTTCAAGTCCAAGTCAATTTTTGCGTTTTCCCAGCAAAGACTTTTTCCCTAATCTGGGTTAGACTCCCTTCTGCGAACACACCATGCAGATTGGGTGAGCAGAGTAGTGGCTTGCGATAATATCAGGTGGTACATCCAATGGATTTTCATCATCACAAACATAGCAAACTAAAGGAAAACTTCCTTTTGTGGAAATAGTTGCTAGACACATGTGACTCAGTTACAATTAAAATTATGATGACAATATTTCATACATTTTTATAATGACACATCTTAAAGTTTAAAATATGCTTTACTTTGTTTTGTGTTGATTTTTTAAAATACAATTTTGAAAGGAAGATGCTAATAACTAAAAGATCAGGATTGTACCTTCACATCTACAAATACAAGGCAAGATTCTGATAGTTTAGGACGCCCTCAAATAAATTGATTAAATAATTAATTTTCTTTTTGGTGCTTTTAATTTTTATGATTAAATGCTTTGTACAAAGTAATTATCAATCAGCAAGTTGTGTATTTCCAATCGTAGTACAAACTGTCATGAAATAGTACATCGGAACTCTTCACTGTTGAGAAGGTAAATATGAAATGTGATAGGGAGTTAATAGAGGGCGAAGCCCTCTCACGGCCCGAAGTGCCGTGAGAGCGGAGCTCTCCCTATAGGTAACACGTATATACATGTTTAAAAGGAAAATATAGGAAAGTAATGAAAAACTAAACCATACCTATGGAACTTGAAAAGTTTGGTACCAATGGCGTCGATTCGAATATTAGCGCGTGGACATGAATTCCTCCATTTTGAATCTCATCTACCCTAGTTCACGTCGTTCTGAGATGTTACACATAAAATCCGTAAAAGCATATAAATCTCATTTTCTTAATCATATATAATCACTCCACGATTAACGCCATGTTTTTTGTTGTGGTTCAAACGCTTTGTTTGTAATTTGCTAAATAACGACGCTGAATATGACGTCACAATATACTGTTTACATCAATTGCGTTATATTTCCCGCGTTCAATATATAGGTGGATCAAATGTCCAAAAATTAGGATGCTTTGATACAGCTCCGTCCGCGTGCTAACTTCGGGTTGTTTTTGTCCTGTTTTGGATATAGATACTAATGTCAAAACTTTTTTGCTTCGCCCTCAAACACGGTCACGCCGTAAAACATATTAGGATGTATAAGACAAAAAGATGAAGCGATCAAGGAATTGCTTAACCCATTTTAATCGAAAAAAGCGGCTGAATTTCAGGCAAGATTTCCCGAATCACTTTGTGTGACACTGGTCTGACATTCGGAAGAGGCGTCAGTCCAAATATCCAGCCTCGACGAATCTCGCTGAGATTAGTTCGGTTCAAACCATCTTTGTACGTTTTTTTTACTTGAATAGTGGCATATACATGTACTTCCATTTTCTTCATTTAAGGGCCTCTGATTAAATTTTTCAGTGCGTTTTCCTCTTACATGGGATGTAGAATTAAGTCGCTAAATGAAAAACCAAACCTGAACGACTACTTCAAATCCGGATTTGTTTGTTTTTTCAAAAACGGCAATTTCCCCGAAACCTACGCGTGAGGGTGACGTTAAACGTAGAATTAACTTTAGACAGCCTTACGGAAAATAACGAAATGTAAAACGTAAAGAAATGAATTGACGTAGTTTTCAGGACAACCTCCTACCCTCTAAGATACTTTATCTGATGAATGCTGAACATAATCTGACAAATAATATGGATATGTTTATAAATTATTACAAGACAGTCGTAGTAAAACATATTTTCTCTTTATTTAATCATGCTCTATTGTTTACATTCATACTTAATACAAATACTCATCATCCTACCCGTATTTATTGACAGTAATCCTTTTTACAATTACAATTTTACAGGGGTGTGAAAATTAGTCATTGTATCCATCAAATAATAGTAAAGAACTAAAAATACAATCAAAAGTGTAAAAGTGAAAAACTCAATTTCATAATTTTTATGGTGATTAACAAAAAAGCTGCCCAACTCTTGTTGATGCTATTGTTCAGATATTGGGACGAGGGGTTTATTGACAGGAGTACGAAAACCACGTGTCTGAGTGGGTAACTGCTCTAGCCTCTTGCATACAACCGCTGCCGACCATGAGGATCAAACTCGGGTAACAGCGGTGAGAAGCGAGTGTGTAAACCACTACACTATTCCGTAATGTAACACTCTGGGGAAAACATTCTCAGGTCTGCAATTACAGGAACGTCTCATCAGACACATCTTTTAAAAGGTCACTAGATGGAAGGTGTGTGTAAGTTGATCTCTATAATCATCCAACATCAAGAACACAATGGGGAATGACGGGTCTAATCAAACATATTATACTGGGGTTACGAGAGGTCCATCCATACCCGCCATTCAATATTTACATACCTTATCCAAACGTTAATAAAGTGCACCGCCACGGCACATGATACGCCCGTCACATATTGTTAACATGAACATATCACCATGAAGAGATAGGTATGCATGGAACCAAATGTCAACCTTCCTTTAAGAATCTTACCCACTTTATGGCCTCATGTGACATTGCTTCAAATATTGATAATGTAAGCTTAATGATTTTTAAAAGGATATAAAAACATTTTCCCAAATGTTTTCAATGAAATGATTAAAGTGCAAGATAGCCCTTTATCCAAGCAAACAACTTACAATAAATGGGAGTACTCAAAAAGGTTGATTTATTCAACATATCAAAAAATACATATATCAGTATCTGCCTTTGTCAAATCTTCAAGTATAAAAGTAAAATATGCATGGTGATGTCAATATAAATAAATATAGATTAAAAACGGTTATTTCAAACACTGGTGCATCTCCTATGGTGTAGTTATTAATTAGAAAAAAATAATACATCATATATTTCTCAACTGGTTGTGTTAGACTTGAGAAATGCACATCTGCAGCTTTGCTCATTGTATTTTAAGGAATGAAGAACAATGCACAGCGTAATAAAACATCAAACATTAGTCATTATGTTTATTCTTAGACTGTAAAACTGTCATCTTAGTGAGACATGACAATCTGCACCTTGTTGTTGAGATATAAAATAAAAATATATTTTACAATATCATATTAATTCTTAAACTTTATACCAAATTAACTTTCAAAGTAATGGCTACCAATTAGAACTGTTCTAAAATTTGACAGATCAATTAGAAGGCCAGATTCCTCTGCCCAATTCCCGATTGCAAGAGATATAGATAGCACCTCCTTGATCAGATTGCTGTAACAGAAATCTTCTAAACTCATTAATTAATCTGTAATTTGACAGAATGCAATTTTTCTGTTAGCAAAATGCCTCCTGAATTGCTTGATAATTACACCCATGGGACAAGGGAAATTTCTCTTGTTACTGACACAAAAGAAATAATTTGTTTGTTATATACTGCTGTATAGTACAGTGTATATAATGAAGAATGTGTAGTTTCTTGAATTAACATTTTTTAATATGGTTATTGCAATACTATTTCATCTGTTCAGATTTACACAAATGCCCAATCTGCAGCTTTGTTCATTGTATATCTTTTTTCTGAACAATGCCACAGCCATAACAAAACATCAAAATACTAATCATTAAAATAGGCCTTTATACATATTGCAACCATTTGTTGTCTTAGTGAGAAATGATACTCTGCATATAGGTTGCTGAGAAAAAAAATTAAAAATTATATAGTACAATGTCAAATTAATTTTGAAAATAAAGACTAACCACAACAAACAAATTCACTTTCACAAATAATTTCTGGTATATCTGCAATTAAGAGGCTAAGATCTCTCTGCCCAATTCCCTAGAGATAAAGATAACACCTGCTTGATCATGTTGATCAGAGATGCTCTACACAAAACTCATTAATTAGTCTTGTCAAAATGCCCTTTGCATGCTACTCCCATGGGACAAGTGGAATTTCTCATGTTATTGTTAGAAACAAAGGAAACATTACATAGGCTAAAAAAAGCTGTACAGTATATCATAAAAAAAATATGTGTTGTCTTGATGTAACATTTTTGAATGAGGTTTTCTACAAAACTCTTATATGAGTAGGGATTGTACCAATTATAACATACTTTTTTCAAAAAATCACTTCAACTAAATGTCACAGTGACCTTAAAGTACAGTGCGACACACCTTCTACCTAAGATGCATAAGTTGACCAAGTTTCATGATTCTAGATCAAATAGTTTTCAAGTTATGAGCCGGACAGGGTTTTACCATATTTGGCCATATCTTCTTAATTAAAAGTCACAGCGACCTGGTTTTAATGTGCGACACACCTTCTACCCAAGATGTATCAACTGACAAAGTTTGATTATTCTAGGCCTTATAGTATTTAAGTTATGAGCCGGACACGAAAAAGCTAACAGACGGACGGACGGACGGACAGACGGACGGACATGAAGGCCATAACATAATACGGCCCGTCTTAAGACAGGCGTATAAAAAGCACCATGGAAAAGTATAATTTTGCTAATGAAAACTACAGGAAATAGTGTTTGGAAAACTATATACATAGGATTTGCAATTAAAATATAGCCTCTGTCATTCTTTATAAACAAAATGGTGCTGATCGTAAATCTTTTCATTTCTAGTTCAATGCAAGTGGTCATCCCCTGTGACCTTTGTGAGAACCCCACCCAGCAATTCTGTAACAACTGTCAGATCAGTCTGTGTGTGACGTGCATCAGCAAACATGTGGACAACTTTAAGTACCAACCACATGACATCGTTCATTTCAATGACAAAAAAATGGCTTTTCCTGAGTGTGCCACTCACCTCAAACAAAGATGTGAGGCTTATGCAAACAATGTGAGGTTCCAATTTGCATGAAATGCATGCTTGGTCTCCACAAAAGCCATGATGCTGTAGAATTATCCAAAATTATTGAGAGCAAGAAACAAGAAATTGAAGAAGAAACTCAGGAAATTGAATCCATCATTATTCCTAGCTACAAGGAGAAAAGCAAAACTACAGACGAAAAATTATCTATCACAATTGGCAAACTTCATGAGCTGGAAAAAGAGACAGGAAAGAACAGAAAATTTTGGCACCAAGAAGTAGACACCATCTTCAATAAGTTTGACTCTATGATGAAATCCATTAAAGAAAATCATCTGGCTGGTTTAAAATCCCACCATTCAAGGCTTAGCAAGCTTATTCAAGAAATGACTGAAACAGTTAAAAAAAACAAAAAAATCCTTTTGTCCAAAACGATGTCGGCTGTCACTAGCTACAAATCCAAACTCCACAAATATAGGAACATGCCAACCGACATTGATGTCAAACTGCCATCACTCAAAACAAACACAGCCCAGGGGAGAGAACTGCGAATAGAATTAGGAGAACATCAGGCCATGCTGACTCAGGGAGCACTCTCTAGTCTGACAGATAAATTCTCCTACTCATTGCCGAGTAAGCTATTAGACAAAGCCAAGATGATTGCTTCTATTCCAACTCGAGTTAAACCGCTAGGCCATGTTGCCTGTGTGGGAGTGGATGAAGCCTGGGTTAGTGGCATTGATAAAACCATTAGGCATGTTGACATTCACGGGTCTGGACGGGGCACTGTCACATGTCAATACTGGCCTAGTGACATCACAGTGACCAGACACGGAGAACTGGTGTACAGTGACGTCAACAAAACAGTGAACATTGTCAGACAAGGGAGAACAGAGACACTGATCACCACACCACCAGGCTGGAAACCAGACAAACTATGCTGTACCAAGTTGGGCGACATACTGGTCAGTATGTTTACTACTGATTTTAGCCAATATAAAATAGTTCGTTATCAGGGGCACACAGTGAGACAGGAAATAGATAGAGATGAGCATGGACAGTTAATCTATAAAGGAGGAGCATTAACACTCTATGTGGTAGAGAACAACAATGGAGACATCTGTGCCTCTGATAATAATGCTAAAAGCGTGGTTGTGGTGGACAAGTCAAGAAGAGTCCGACTTCGATACGATGGTACACCAGCCAGGAGGAAAAAGTCATTTAATCCTGCACATATAGTGACAGACTCCATGAGTCACATCATTGTCACTGATAAAAACAATGCCTGTCTACACATCCTGGATCAGAATGGACAGTTCCTGAGATGTGTGGACAATTGTGGACTAGATAAACCTAATGGACTGAGTGTGGACAGAGAGGGGAGATTGTGGGTAGGGTTGCTTAACACAGGAGAAGTCAAAGTGATTCAGTACATGACATAAACTCAGACCATGATGTATAGATAACAGAGAATGATAGGTCTTGTGTAGATCTTTTGATACTTATAAACCTCTCACTTCCTGTGTGACTCATTGCTTGATACTTACAAACCTCTCACTTCCTGTGTGACTCATCGCTTGATGCTTACAAACCTCTCACTTCCTGTGTGACTCATTGCTCGATACTTATAAACCTCTCACTTCCTGTGTGACTCATTGCTCGATACTTAAAAAACCTCTCACTTCCTGTGTGACTCATCGCTCGATACTTACAAACCTCTCACTTCCTGTGTGACTCATCGCTCGATACTTATAAACCTCTCACTTCCTGTGTGACTTGTACATAAGTGTAATAATCATGTACATGTATGTAATCTCTCAAATTCATTCAACATGTAATTCTAGAAGTAACCCCCACATCTAACCAAACTATGCCATTACTGTCTCATAAGAAACCACAATACATGTATGCATAGTTACATCCACAGTTACAGCATTTACCCATTAAATCATATTTCAAGCTTTGCGGTTTATTACACAAACAAGAGGCGCATGGGTCGCATCACTCACCAGAGTCACCTTGGCCCATATCTAAAGATTTTCCCTACATATTCACATGTAAAACTTTTATCACTATTGTGGCCCCAACCTACCATGATTTTTACAAACTTAAATCTGCACTATATCAGGAAGTTTTCAAGTAAATGTAAACATTTCTGACCCAGCGGTTCTTGAAAAGAAGAATTTTAAAGATATTCCCTATATATTTGTATGTAAAACTTTGATCCCCTATTGTGGCCTCATCCTACCCCCGAGGTTCATGATGTTAACAAACTTAAATCTGCACTATGTTAGGAAGCTTTCATGTAAATGTAAACTTCTCTGGCCCAATGGTTCTTGAGAAGATTTTCTCTATATATTTGCATATAAACCCCTATCGTGGCCCCATAAAACTTGATCCCCTATCGTGGCCCTATCCTACCCTTGGGGATCATGGTTTTAATAAACTTAAATCTGCACCATGTCAAGAAGCTTTCATGTAAATTTGTATTTTCCTGGCCCAGTGGTTCTTGAGATGATTTTTGAAGATTTTCCTTATGTATTTTGTACGTAAAAATTTTCCCCCCTATCACGGGCCCCATCCTACCCCCGAGGACCATGAGTTTAACAAACTTGAATCTGCACTATGTCAAGAAGTTTTTGTGTAAATTTCAGCTCTTCTGGCCCAGTGGTTCTTCAGGAAAAGACTTTGCATTTTTGTGATTATCTCCCCTATGAAATGGGCACGGTCCTTCATTTGTACAAACTTAAAAAGCCCTATACCCAAGGATATTTTTGCCAGGTTTGGTTGAAATTGGCTCAGTGGTTCTGGAGAAGTCAAAAATGCAAAAAGTTTACAGACAGAGAGACGACAGACAGCAGGCGATCAGAAAAGCTCACTTGAGCTTTCAGCACAGGTGAGCTAAAAGAGAGTACTCTCCCCTTCCCCTGCTGGAGAAAATGGCGACAGCACAGACAGAACTCTTTTGGTTACAGAACCCGTCAAAGCCAGTATCAAGCAGTCTGAGCCTGCATCCAATGTTTGTATGGAGAAGGCAGTAAATGTTAAAGCATGAATATAATTCGATATTGTATAAAATGTAGTAAATATAAGCATTCAAGAATTGTTACTTTTCTTACATTGCAAATAACATGAAAATTATTAGACAATCACAGCTTGTGGTGGAGCCCATCACAAAGATTTATCACATTCTCATTAAAACTCCTTGTGACTGGTCAAATCTACCTTACATTATTTAATTTGTCTGCACACCTACACACTATTTCATGTTATTTAATTTGTCTACACACCTACACACTATTTCATGTTATTTAATTTGTCTACACACCTACACACTATTTCATGTTAGGGCTGTTCCAGAAATGATCAAATGGGGGGGTCGGGCGGCAAACGATATTTTTTAGTGTGGGTGTTCGTATTTTTTCATATTTTATTTGGTCCGTGGTTGGACTGTTAAAAATTTTTTTATTATGGGTAGTGGGTAGTTTCTATTGTTTTTTAATTTTGTGCCACGTGGGTGTTGAGTTTTCAGAATATTTTTATTGTCGCTCTTGTCGTGTTGGTTACAAAACGTCGGAGGGAAAATTGAAAACGTGCTTTCGAAATCGGAAGTAACATAGAACTATTCAAGTTGTCGCTCTTTGTAGCGCATAACTTTCTATTTCCATTAGGGCACTCTTCAAATTAGAGGCGCGTTTAATAGGGTCCCTTGGGACGTAATGGTGGCGAACTCTGTAGATTATTACAGTTTACAGTGCATCGATCTTGGGAATATTTTGAAATCAATAGGTATTCCGTTTTCTAATAAAAATAGGCAAACCTTGGTTGATTTATGCGAGGGTATGCGTTATATTTATCAGTCAGTGTGATGGTGATATAGAGGCCTCCATTAGAAGACGAACGATTCGTGGAAAAACATATCCATACCCATTTCATGATAATAGCATCGCTTGGACTCCCAATCTTTCCAACATTCCCGCCATAGATGCCTTTGATTATTGATGTGACATCATTTCTTCAGAACTACTGTGATACAATGTCGCACAGGCATTACCGCGTCATTGACTACTAGAATGTTTGTCCCGAAAACCTCGCGAGATTTGTAGTGTTTTCATTTTTTAAAAATATTTTTGTGGTGGGTCTGGTTAGGTTTTTTTTTTTAATTAGATGGGTCATTGTAAAATGAGTTTTATCAATTTGATGGGTCATGGGGCAATTTTTTTATTTTTTTTTATGGGTGCTTGGTATATACAAAAGGTGCCTCCCGACCCCCCCCCCCCCACCCCCATGTATTTATTTATGGAATAGCCCTTATTCAATTTGTCTACACACCTACACACTATTTCATGTTATTTAATTTGTCTACACACCTACACACTATTTCATGTTATTTAATTTGTCCATAAACCATTCTATGTTACATGTAGCAGTACACACTATTACCTGTTATTTAATTTGTCTGTACATTCTATGCTACATGTAGCAACAAAAGATGTAAAGAATCATCCAATGCTTTAGTATCTTTTCTTTCAGACCCCAAAAAATTAATGAATAGTTTCTCAGGCCTAACATTTCAAATTTTGATGAGGGAGGCTTTCTTTTTTTACTTGGCTGTAGCATGAGTTATCTTTCCTTTCTATATTGACTGTAGCATGAGTTATCTTTTCATTCTTATGTACATGGCAGTGATTTTTCTACAATTTTTACAAGGGTCCTGTGGCTTTCGAATTGGGAAAAATTGTCGACATTTCTGTCAAATTGGGAAAAATCAATTTTATCGTAATTAAGTTTTAAAATCATATCAAATATATTATCTTTATTTTACACATCTAATTTACTTTAACCTTTTAAAATTTTCAACTATGCTATCCAATTAAATCATCATTCCCTAACTCTTTGTTAAGTCTTATGTATATAATTCACATCGAATCTTTACTTTTTTCAAATACGTTTTCTTATTGGGAAAAATGCAGGCTAAAGTGAGAAAAAATTTGCAATTTTAAGGAGGGGAAAGGGCCAAAATTCAGACCCAAAATGGGCCTAAAAAAATCACTGCATGTGTTTATATAGAGTAAGCAATGGAATTTTTATTTGTTTATAAAAAATAGCCCCACATTACCTACTTACTATTAAGTGGATACCATTACTCTTTTAAACATTTGCACATAAGGCCACATCAAATCGATTCTCTGGTTCTCAGACAATTGTTTTTCAAAAAATGGGGAGGTAGGTAGGGGGTTTAGTTTTTCAGTTTATCTCCATGTCACAAATGGGTAGGGATTTTTTGTCTGTGGTTTTTTTGTGTTGTGAAGAAAGTTAGAGTTTTGCAAATGGTATTCAACACCGTATAGCTTCTTTTCATTCTGCTTCTTGTCTTGTTTTATATGTATGTCATGCTTTTATATTGTAGATCTTTATGCAAATAAAGTGAATACAAAATAGTACGTTTTTTATCATTCTATTCAAGTATACCAAAAAACTACTTCCTGTAAATGTTTGGCATGGTCATGAATTGTAAAAGAATTGTAAATAAAATGTATAAACTGCTGAAGAAACCTTATCGCTGTCAGCCGTTTTGTTTCGACCTACGAAAATGTCGTACTTCAACTCAGCCTTGCTTTCATCAATTTGTTCCTCCAGTTTCAATTTCTTTAAATTCACCGCCCAGAAGTTTCTTGCAAACGTATCAACTGTCAAGGACGAGTCTACCGGTATAATTGTCCATGGAACAATCTGTTTTGAGTTAAAAATCTCAATGCTTACAAGAACTGTTTCTGTCGCCATATTGTTTACATCAAGTAAGCAGCACGCCTTATTCAGCAAGGCGCTTTACGATTTTGGCGCCAAAACATGAATTTTATTTTGACGGATCAAATACGGGCAGGGACGATTTTTTTCCGGCGCGGTAATAAACTTGTGTCAGCGGCCCATTTTTTAGGGGGGCCGCGGTGTCTGAGAACCAGAGAATTGATTTGATGTGGCCTAAAGAAAAATGCATTCAACTATATTTTGATCAAAAATATACTTATAATTCAAATAAACCCTTCAGAAAGTTTTACATAAAAATCTAAAATGTCAGAGTTATCTCATTTACTCATTTACATAAACAAGAGGTACTGTGAGCAATGCTCACTAAGAATACCCCCCGCTTACCCTAATCTCCCAAAGGGTGTTGGTAATAGGTAAAACTTCAGTATTATGATCCAAAAGGTATCTAGGAACACAGCATCTCCATGCGATGAAAAAATTTAAATGGAAACCATATTGCTACTTTGATGTCCAGTGTGTGTGACCTTTGACCTTTTGACCCCAATATTGATAGGGAACATCTTCATCCCATGGGTAGTCCATATGTATGATATGGTGACTGTTGGTGGAAAGGATAACGCTTTAGAGCCCGGAAACCATATTGCTACTTCGATGTCCAGTGCATTTGACCTTTGACCTTTTGACCCCAAAATCGATAGGGAACATCTTCATTCCATGGGTAGTCCACATGTATGATATGGTGACTGTAGGTGGAAAGGATAACGCTTTAAAGCCCGGAAACCATATTGCTACTTCGATGTCCAGTGCGCTTGACCTTTTGACCCCAAAATCGATAGGGAACATCTTCATCCCATGGGTAGTCCATATGTATGATATGGTGACTGTAGGTGGAAAGGATAACGCTTTAGAGCCCGGAAACCATATTGTTACTTCGATGTCCAGTGCGCTTGACCTTTGGACCCCAAAATCGATAGGGAACATCTTCATCCCATGGGTAGTCCATATGTATGATATGGTGACTGTAGGTGGAAAGGATAACGCTTTAGAGCCCGTAAACCATATTGCTACTTCGATGTCCAGTGCGCTTGACCTTTGACCTTTTGACCCCAAAATCGATAGGGAACATCTTCATCCCATGGGTAGTCCATATGTATGATATGGTGACTGTAGGTGGAAAGGATAACGCTTTAGAGCCCGGAAACCATATTGCTACTTCGATGTCCAGTGCGCTTGACCTTTGACCCCAAAATCGATAGGGAACATCTTCATCCCATGGGTAGTCCATATATAAGATATGGTGACTGTAGGTGGAAAGGATAATGCTTTAGAGCCCGGAAACCATTGCGTCTACAGACGGACGGACAACCCGATTCCAGTATACCCCCCCACAACTTGTTGCGGGGGGTATAATAAAAATGGGGAGGGGAGAGAGTCCATACAGTACCTTTTTAAATAACGCCGAGGTGCCCGAGAAATATTGAATGATTTTTTGGGCCTTACTCAACTTCAATAAACAAGAGGAGCATAGAAAGGCTCGCCTGAGGAAATTTGCACAACCAGACAGTTCCTGTTCATTTAGTACCTGGTATAAATAGGACGTGGTCTCTATTGTAGACATACGCCGTGGTCGTCATTGGGTCAGCCAGTAGCAGCTTGTACTTCTGAAGGCTGTACTCAAAATCATCCTGATCAAAAAAAAACAGAATCAGTTCATAATATTGTAATGATCTATGAAGTTTTACAAAGAGGTTCGCACCTGAGATTTGGAGTAATGTCAATTTTTTGGAAAGTGTATTTTTGATTTTGACATCAAACGAGAATTTGGAATTTCAAATTAAAAAGATAAACTAGGGTTACAATGCTTGTTATTGAGCTACAGTGTTCTAAACATGACCTTTTTGCACTTAAAATTTATTCAATTAAACTTGATTTGTCTGTTGGTGTCAACACAACATAAGCAACACAAATCAATCATAACATAAAATAGATATATAATCATGTCTTCAAACACTACAGATAAAACAAGAGGCCCACAGGCCTTATCGGTCACCTGAGTACTAGCGAAAAAGTATCACTACTCCCAAGGGCTATGAAATCTAGACAAAATTTCCTGTTCTTTATATCTAAGCTAAATTCTAATGCTCACCAACGGAATATGCCCTCAAAAGTGCATACACTGATGAAAGGCTTTACATAATATAATAGGTGTATTAACATTGTACATTAAAAGATATGACTAATTTGGACCCATCCTAGAGTAAAAACCTTGGGTTGTGAAATTTGCCACTTTTTGTACTTCCTTTTCTGCTATTCCTACATGTAAGTATGCATTTAGCTTTTATACAGTATCAGCAAACTTACACATAAACATCATATACTAAGTTTGGCCCCACCCTGGGGTCAGAACCCCTACCCCAGGAATCACCAAATTTACAATTTTGGTAAAGGACTACCTGCTCTTTCTAAATATCCATTTAGTTTCAATTTAGTATCAACACACTGAAGATGTTATTCAAGTGTTTTACACATAAACACTTTATAGTAAGTTTGGCTCCACCTTGGGAGTCAGAACCCCTACCCCAGGGATCATGAAATTTACAATTTTGGTAGAGCCCTTCCTGCTCTACATCACTATACATTTAGTTTTTCTTACATGTGTGCAGTTCTTGAGAAGAAAATTTTTGAAAAGTGGTCAATTTTGGATAGTTTTTGCCCTGCCCCCAAGGCCCCAGGGTGCAGGAATCCTGAAATTTACAATGTATGCCCCCCATGTTCCAAAGATGCTTCAGACCAAATTTGAAAACAATTGGAATGATAGTTATCAAGAAAAAGTTCAAAAATTTCAATTGTTCACACATTTTGAAATAATTGACCATTTGGCCCCACCCTAATATCAAAACGCCTACCCCTGGAATAATCAAATTTACACTTTTGATTAAGAACTACCTGCTCCTTCTAATTATCCATTTAGTTTCAATTTAGTATCAATAGCACTAAAGAGGATGTTATTTAAGTGTTTTACACATAAACACTATATAGTAAGTTTGGCCCCAAGGTCAGAACCCCTACCCCGGGGATTATGAAATTAAGAATTTTGGTAGAAGCTTCCTTGCTCATCATTACTATATACTCACTTTCTCTGCTAGATGCCCACGAGTAAAGAAGATTTTTAAAGAAATACATAAATTTTAAAGTCCCCCCCCCTAAAATTAAGCCCCCTTAGGGTGGGTGGGGGTCATGGAATTTATAATTTTCGGTCTCCTTCACCTACAGATGCTACATGCCAAATTTGGTCAAGATTGTGAAGTGTTGCAGTTCATAACCTCTTGTGTTTTCAAAAATGAAATTATTCCTGCAGTGAGAGATATGCATGCAATATACCTAAAACTCTACTGAATGCAGCATGAGACAATGAATTATTTTACTGAGTATTTATGTGAGATAATTGAGTACTGTACATTAATTATTTTACTGAGTATTTATGTGAGATAATTGAGTATTGTACAAGAATTATTTTACTGGGTATTTAAGTGAGATAATTGAGTATTGTACACAAGTTATTTTACTGAGTATTTATGTGAGATAATTGAGCACTGTACACGAGTTATTTTACTGAGTATTTATGTGAGATAATTGAGTACTGTACAAGAATTATTTTACTGAGTATTTATGTGAGATAATTGAGTACTGTACATGAGTTATTTTACTGAGTATTTATGTGAGATAATTGAGTACTGTACATGAGTTATTTTACTGAGTATTTATGTGAGATAATTGAGTACTGTACACGAGTTATTTTACTGAGTATTTATGTGAGATAATTGAGTACTGTACATGAGTTATTTTACTGAGTAGATACCTTACAGCACAATGTCTTAGGAAAATCTTAAAGATCTACTGGCCAATGAAAATACCAAATGTAGCAGTTAGAGAGATAGCAGGAGTAGCAAAGATCAGCACTATGATAAAAATACGCAGATGGCAGTGGATTGGACATGTGCTATGGATGGATAAAAGAACACACCCATATGTAGCCCTTAGTTGGACACCAGAAGGAAAAAGAAAGAGAGGAAGACCGAAGGAAACGTGGAGAAGAACAATAGAAAGAGAGAGGAAAGAACTAGGTTTGGGTCATGGACAAAGGCAGCAAGATCAGCCCAGGATAGAAGTAAATGGAGAGGAGTTGTTCATGGCCCTATTCTCCACGAGGAGAGAAGGAATTAAGTCAAGTAAGTCACATGAGTTATTTTACTGAGTATCTATGTGAGATAATTTACCGAGTATGTGTCCTGATGATCCAGAATCATCAAACTCTCCAATTCGCTGGGTGTTCCGTTTATGTCCGTGTCGAGGAAGGCTACAATAAACAAACATTACCGACCTCAAACTTGAGTTCACATTTCTATATACATATACTCACTGTTCCATTAAACATTACAGGCCTGTAAAATGCATGTTCACATTTCTATGCACACATTACAGGCCTGTAAAATGTGTGTTCACATTTGTACATTGCATATATACATGCTCTCTGTTCCATTAAACTTTACAGGCCTGTAAAACTTCACATCTGTCTATATACACATAGTTTTGTTTATTTGGTGTAGATAGATGAACCCTCTGTAAAACTTCACATCTGTCTATATACACATAGTTTTGTTTATTTGGTGTAGATAGATGAACCCTCTGTAAAACTTCACATCTGTCTATATACACATAGTTTTGTTTATTTGGTGTAGATAGATGAACCCTCTGTAAAACTTCACATCTGTCTATATACACATAGTTTTGTTTATTTGGTGTAGATAGATGAACCCTCTGTAAAACTTCACATCTGTCTATATACACATAGTTTTGTTTATTTGGTGTAGATAGATGAACCCTCTGTAAAACTTCACATCTGTCTATATACACATAGTTTTGTTTATTTGGTGTAGATAGATGAACCCTCTGTAAAACTTCACATCTGTCTATATACACATAGTTTTGTTTATTTGGTGTAGATAGATGAACCCTCTGTAAAATTTCACATCTGTCTATATACACATAGTTTTGTTTATTTGGTGTAGATAGATGAACCCTCTGTGTTTGTTATCCCCATAATGATCTGTACAGAAAGAAGGAAAGAAAGCCCTAAATTCTATGTCACTCACCCAATCCAAAGTGCACAGTCAGATCAACATCCATGTTGACTCCTGCCCCAAGAAAGACAACTCCTTGTCTAAAAAAAGGAAAAGTTACAGCATTCAGAGCATTGTTATTTCTTCTTCAAAAGGAAATTTGTACAACATTCTGCAAAAAGGTATTTCTTTGAAAAAGAATGAGATCCAATATCATTAGAAATACAACTCAGATAAACAAGCACATCTACATATGGCACACTGGTAACCAATAAGAAGTCGGTGAGGACCACCACAAGGCTGCTTCGTACTCACGAGAAGACACGATGTAACATACTGGCTTATCGTCTCTCAAGATGTGACTTATCATAATTTTCAGAAATAAGGTTAATGTGAAGTATAGGGTGAAATGCTCATTTTTTTTGCCATTTTCTGAGAAAATTCCTTAGATTAGTTGATTCAGCAGATAGGGCGAAAACTTTCCCACCTATATCTAGCGTTATTATGAGGTCAATAGGGCATGGGTATTGTTGCATGCACAAGTCATTCCAGTATAATCTAACAGATGTCTATGAAAGCATTGGTGCTGTAAATAAAATTAACACTTTGCCAATCCAACTTAAAGCATTGCACATTCAGAATTAGTTTACTCATCTGACATGTTAGTTTTTATGTGTCAGCTTTTTTTTAGCAAGCCCCGTAAAATTGATTGAAAGTAATTACATAGTTTGATGTTTCATTTGTATTAAATAGTTTGTATGTAACATATTAATGGTAGTACTACAATGGGAATCGGTGAGAATTTCATAATCGATGATTGGTTTACTGTAACTAACTATAATTATCGATTATAATCGGACATAGAAAAATTCTATAATAATTGTACATATGTACTGAAAAAGTGTACATAAATATTTTCTACGTTTAAATTTGTTGTTTCTATAGCTGAGAGAGAGAATATTTTCTGCGTGTATTTTTTTATTCTTTTAATTACATATATAAAAGTCGCGAAAAACAGATATCGTTTGCTTCAGTTACGGCCCGTATATCAAAGTTAAATGTCATTAACTGATGATGATCTGGCTTAATTAAAATATAATTAGGGCCTGACGTTCAGCAAAGCAAAATGAGGAAAGAAATTCACTTTCTTAAAAACAAAATTAAAACAGAATAAATTAAAAGAGATTTATTTTCACCAACTGAAAACACGATACGCACATGCGGAGTAACAGTGGCCTTTGAAAGCGGTTTTTATCTGCGCAATTCATGCATGGCTTTGCTAGTATCAAGATTCTCTTTGATAATGGTCCTTCGTTTATATGCCTGAATCAAAGTACGTCTATCTCAGTATCTGACCAAACGAACATGCTTTACTCCCCGTGTATGGATACTTTCGTTTTCGAGTCCGCCGCCATTACGATAAACAAAACTTTTGGTGTACTAGATAGGTCGCGGTAGGGATATTCTTCAAAAACTACAGTCGTTGAGAAAACAAAATCTAAAAACCGATTAATTGGAATAAAATTTTCATAATCGAGCGCTTACAATTTGCCAACAATCGATTGATTTTCGATTACAGTGTATAATCGATGATTGGAACACCACTAATTAATGGTTTCATTTATTCAATACATGTAAAATAGCTGAATAATAAAGTGCACCAGTCTGAAATCAAGAGCCTACTCGTTTCTAAAAACATGTGTTTAATTTCATAGTTAGCTTTCTTTCCCCCTTTAATACTTTATTCCTATCCTCACAATTTTCTCATCTCCAGATGAGATTTTTTTTAAACATACATGTAGTCCTTAGAATGGTTGATATGGTGTATTGATCAAGCTAACATAAAAAAACATTGACCTTATTACCGAAAAGTACAGTACTGGGCAGTGTGCGAAACTAACTTTTAAATCCTGTAGACATTCAGTCCACTGTTACTTTCTTTTAGACCACACCAAATTCTACATGACCGAAATAAATCACTTAAATTAGCACATGAAAACTAATTGCTGAAAATGCAAGATATACCGTGGACAACCTTGCAAATTTTACTAACACTGATTCATCAGCTTTTTCAGCATTCTAAAAGAACAGTTAAAGCTTTGGAAAGTTTGCTACTTTCCTGGCCCAGTGGTTTTTAAGAAGATTTTTCCTATATAATCACATGTAAAACTTTGATCCCCTATTGAAACCCCATCCTACCCCCCAGGGACCACATTTTTTACAAACTTGAGTCTGCCCACTGCCAGGAAGCTTTCATGTAATTATAAACTTCTTTGACTGAATGGTTCTTGAGAAGATTTTTAAATATTTTTTTCTATATATTAGTATGTAAAATTTTGATCCCCTATTGTGGCCCCATCCTACCTCCGGGGTCATAATTTTAACAAACTTAAATCTGACATTATGTCAGGCAGCTTGCATGTTAATTTGTAATTTCTTAGCCCAGTGGTTCTTGAGAAGATTTTCCCTATTATTTATTTATAAGTAAAACTTTAATCCCCTATTGTGGCCTCATCCTACCCCCAGGGGTTATGATTATAACAAACTTTGATTTGCACAATATCAGGAAGCTTTCATGTAAATTTTTACTTTCCTGGCCTAGTGGTTCTTGAGAAGAGGATTTTCCTTATATACTATATATGTAAGTAAAACTTTGATCCCTATTGTGACTCCATCCTACCATTCGGGTGCATGATTTTAACAAACTCGAATTTGCACAATGTCAGAAAGCATTCATATAAATCTCAGCTTTTCTGCCCCAGTGGTTCTTGACAAAAAGATTTTTAAATGACTCCACCCTATTTTTGTGATTATCTCTTCATTGAAGGGGACATGGCCCTTCATTTGAACAAACTTGAAAAACCTTCACCAAAGGATGCTTTATGCCAAATTTGGTTGAAATTGTCCCAGTGGTTCTGGAGAAGAAGTCGAAAACGTAACAGACGACGGACAATAGGCGATCAGAAAAGTTCACTTGAGCTTTCAGCTCAGGTGAGTTAAAAAGGGGTGGGCAGAAACAAATGAACATAACATAGACTTTGTAGGACTTTGTAAGATTTCATGGACAAGTTGGTCTATTGCCATTTTGATTGACATAGACCGATGTGATTTTCTATAGACATTGTCTATCGGTCCACCATTAATTTCCCACACTGTACTGGGTTGTCGTCTCTCTACTTTCGAGGAAACAGGATGTAACTTACTGGGTTGTCCGCATGTCCAAAAGCCAGGTTTTTAGCTGTGTTAACTGGCGCGAATCCTGGTTCTAAAAATAGACACATACATCCACTGAGTCTCTGAGGCCAATATGATCTGCAGGAACTTTCTAATTATTGTATATCTTTACAGAGTTCTTTATTTTTAAATGAGGCAAATAGGAATCATGTAGATAATTCTAAAATTCTAAAAGAACATTTAACTCATTATCTCTTAATTCAATTTCACAAATACATAAGTGGGAGGATAAAGGAAGTTCAGCAACAAACACAGCAACTTCACCAACAAACACAGCAACTTCACCAACAAACACAGCAACTTCACCAACAAACATAGCAACTTCACCAACAAAAACAGCAACTTCACCAACAAACACAGCAACTTCACCAACAAAAACAGCAACTTCACCAACAAACATAGCAACTTAACCAATAAACATAGCAACTTCACCAACAAACACAGCAAGTTCACCAACAAACATAAAGTTACATGTACTAGTAACAAAGAAACACAGGAATTTATTAGTAACCAACAAACATAAGGATTAGTCTAATTGACAATTAACCAATGAACATAGGGTGTTACTAGTAACCAATGAACATAGGGTGTTACTAGTAACCAATGAACATAGGGTGTTACTAGTAACCAATGAACATAGGGTGTTACTAGTAACCAATGAACATAGCGTGTTACTAGTAACCAATGAACATAGGGTGTTATTAGTAACCAATGAACAAAGGGTGTTACTAGTAACCAATGAACATAGGGTGTTACTAGTAACCAATGAACATAGGGTGTTACTAGTAACCAATGAACATAGGGTGTTACTAGTAACCAATGAACATAGGTTGTTACTAGTAACCAATGAACATAGGGTGTTACTATTAACCAATGAACATAGGGTGTTACTAGTAACCAATGAACATAGGGTGTTACTAGTAACCAACAAGCATTAGGAGTGAGGCAGTTAACCAACATTCATAGGGAGCGTGATCGTGAGAAACAGCAAAGTACTACAAGCCTGAGGAAATACACAGCATGTATTTCGGTGTGGGCACCACAAAAATCATTAAAGCATGACGAAATGATGTATACAATGAGTATGCTTCAGTAAGGGACGCCACATAATCATTTTAGGTATGTCAGGACAAAATAAAGCGAGGACTTACCCAAACCTTCTTGGACAGGAATTCTCTAAACATTCTCTCCACATCAATCTGATAGAAAAGCTGTGAAAAATTTATCAAAGGATAAATTAAACATGTACAAGAGATTACATCAGCATAAAACAGTATTGAGAAAACCTGCAGAATTAGCACTAATACAAGAATTCATTTTGCATGCCAGAATTAACCCAAACCCCTACCCAATTTTTTTTCCCAATTAAGATGTCTAATCTAGCAAGCCTATATCAAACCTACTTTAATAGCCTGTATATACAGTGAACCCTAAGACATCTGGATCCCATATATCCGAACGCTGGGAACTTAAACGTTTCGATAAATGAGGTTCCACTGTGCATTTCTACACATTTCTATGATGCCTGACATTTGACTTCTCCAACTTTGGACCAAAAATAAAATGAGAATTTCAAAATCCATAGGATTATCATCTAAAGTGGCTGATTAAATTTTTAAATAGCCTGCTAAAAATGGAAGAACCCCTATTGGAAATAACAAGCAGGATAAGAGACAAGCATCCGCCAAAGAAAAGCAGTCTGTGTGTACTGCTGGTTTTTGAAAGAGAATATGCATGATAACTATATAATTATAAAGATATTAATATGTAATTTCAGCAATTGATTTAAATATAATTCATAAATTGTGTGTCATTTTGTGGGGCCAACTACAAATGTGTGGATCCTGCAAAACATTTCTCCTGACAGGATCTACTGCTCTAAAGAGCGACTTCAATCCTGAACTGGTGTTACAATTGTTAATTTACAGTAACATCGAACCTAGTCTAACGATGACTGATCCGATATCATTCAGAGAGTTTCAATGTTTTAAATTAGTCACCATGTATAGTAAACAAAAATTTGCATCTTAGCTGTGTACAATTATGGTTGACCAGGTAACATTTCAGAGTCTCTAGTAGGCACTTTTAATGTTTTAAATTATTCAATAATATAACGAAAAACCATTACTGACTTTTCCTTTATCTATTTGTACATCGCCCTCTTGAGGATTTCAAGATTTATTACTCCTTACAAGTAAAATCCTCAACCAACTCGAGTTAAAAGTTTATAAATCTTTACAATAAACACAAGTGATGAAATTGAAAGAGCTCCAACTGAGGGACATGGAAATTAAAGTCTCGTTTAAAACCAGCATTTCACAAACTTGACAGTCATTATAATGATCTTATTCACAAATACAACCTGTCATTATGTCAAATGCTGTCTGACGTGTATCTTACCAATTGGTCAACCGTTCTGTACATACAGTACTAATTTTTACTATGGATTACCATGGCTTTTTAAAGGTCTTGATTTCAGGGGCCTGGGCCTTTCCAATTGGGGAAAATAGCAAAATTTGCTTGAAATTGGGAAAAAATGTTCTATGGATAAAAGAACTCAGCACTGTAGGGAGAAAAACGAACCAGTGTATTAAGGAATAATTGGACTCCTTCTGACTTACATTTTAGTTCAAAGCTTACCTCATTTAAATAATCAGAGGCCAAAAAATTAGGTTTACTTGCCAATGGCAATTTTGAAGCAAAAATTGTAATCTGTGGGTCTGTGAAGGAGATTTATGAACAATAAGGCTACCCCTGTTTTGATCATTGCTTGGGAATTTTAAAGCACAAATTGGGAAAAATATCTGCTTTTTAGCATTGGGAATGGGGCCTTCTTTTGGCCCCTTACAGACCCTAAAATAATCCCTGATTATTCTGTTTGCCTTATCAAGATATAGGTCTCACTGCGGGTGTGACTGATCAACAGGGGATGCTTACTCCTCCTAGGCTGTTGATCCCACCTCTGCTGTTTCTGGGAGTCCATGTTTACCTTGTTTTTGATTTTGTATTGTTTGAAGGATTTATGAGATTGATCAGTTTACCTTCACATATCTACATTATATTGTTTTAACATTGAACTATTAAGAAATAACGAGATAAAAACTTTTACAAGTAACATTCCATCTCCTGATCCTGTCTCTGATTTTTTTGATTTTGCAGTGGGAGGGGTGGGGGTAAGGTTAAAACCCTTCTTAAACACCTCCTCCACCCAAAAATAAAAATCTGGCTTTATCAAAAATGAAGTAATCATAAATTTCTGTGATGTTTGTCTTAGGTTTTGATCTCTGTAAACAAATATGTGGCTGTCATCATCAGTACAACTCTAATCCAACCTTCTCTGTGACAGCCTGAGATAAATTCCACTTCTGGAACTGTGTCCCCGATAGAACATAGAACGGCCTCTCGTCCTCATCCTCACACGTCCCGCACACAATGGCCTGCAACGGCTAAAATCAGAAATCAGAATCTCAGTAAGTACAGCAATCCTGGTTATTTTGAATGTTGCACAATCCAAAATGTTGCTTAAGCTGGTCACATAATTTCATCACCAAACAACTCTCTACTTTGGATATAGTGTAATCCGAATATTTTCCCCGCTAATTATCCATGTCCGGATTAGCGAGTTTTCAACATATGGTGTTATGTAAAGCCTCCTCTAACGAAACGTAAAGCAGCAAAATCTGAAGGACACAGAAACTTTGTCATGTGATATTTACCGCCCCTGATGGCTGAAGGGTTGAGGCACCGAAGATGAAGGAAGACATCCTCCGTCCAATTCCTGAGAACATTCCTTGAGAACCCTTCAATGGGTGACAGGTCAGCGTGTTCTACAATAAACAATGCAGGGTCATCCAGTGCACACAAAATGTATATGTAACAGCTCAAATTAACCACCAAAATTAATAGTCCATGCTTTCGTATCAAAATTCAGTGCTTTGTGAAAAACTACAGAAACTCAGTTTTTAATCATGATCGATCAATATAAGCTAAATTCAGAACGACAGTATACCAGTATAACATTGTAAAGATAATGTTTTCCCACCATTTTCAGACTCAGTGCTTTGTCATAAAATGGCAGTTTCTTTTTTCTTCTTTTTCTTCATGTATTTATTTTTTTTTTCCTTCATGTATTTTTTTTTTTTTTTGCATGTATTTATTTTTGCAGAAAAGATCTAGACTTCTCCTGGCTTGGACAAAATTTCAGTCTTAGTTATAGATCATAATTTCAGTCTTAGCTATAGATCACTATTTCAGTCTTAGCTATAGATCACTATTTCAGTCTTAGCTATAGATCACTATTTCAGTCTTAGCTATAGATCAATCTTTCAGTCTTAGCTATAGATCACTATTTCAGTCTTAGCTATAGATCACTATTTCAGTCTTAGCTATAGATCAATATTTCAGTCTTAGCTATAGATCACTATTTCAGTCTTAGCTATAGATCAATCTTTCAGTCTTAGCTATAGATCACTATTTCAGTCTTAGCTATAGATCACTATTTCAGTCTTAGCTATAGATCAATATTTCAGTATTAGCTATAGATCGATCTTTCAGTCTTAGCTATAGATCAATATTTCCAGTAAATTTAAGTGATAGAAATTGTTTTTATTATCTCAGTTTCACTTTGTATATTTTCAGAAAAAACAGACAAATTTTCACCAAATTAAGCATTTTTACTAAATTCAAGAAAAAAAATCAGAAATTGCATTTAATACTATTGTTGTGATGTTGTGGCATCAAGCTGTACCATTACAGATGCATAAAAACACCTGCTTTGCCAGGTGTTAAAAGAGAGCAGCTTACTTACACAGGCCAAAAACTTTACCAACTTCATGACAAGGATTGTTAATCTAAATCAGTCCCTAACACTCAGTATTTACAAATCTAAATGACTTACCTGTCCTAACACCTGAATGACTTACCTGTCTTAACATCTGAATGAATTACCTGTCCTAACATCTGAATGACTTACCTGTCCTAACATCTAAATGACTTACCTGTCCTAACACAGGTGACAGGAGAACAAGGGAGCTGGTGGTAGTTGCCAGGAGACATCCAAAGGGCTGAAAAAGGGGAGGCAACTCTGTTAATGTTTACCAGTATGCACTACAAACAACTTATCATTGTAAATTTACATGTTACATTAATGGAATTCATTCCTCTTTAATAGGTACATTTAAGAAATGAATATCACTTTTGAGCTGTTCATGGTCAGTATGAACGGATTTGGATTTGAGGCAAATTCTCTATGAATAATATCAATTCAACTCAAAATTCTGTATACAGCCCCAATACTTATCATTTCCATTAGTGGAACTCTTCAAATTAAAGACGCGTAAAGTCCTGCTACCGGGACAACATAATGTAAACACATTACTTAGTCATACGTAATATAAATTATGGTATCGAATACATATTATAACCGACTGCAAACCACAACACTGATTAAGATTCTAAAGTCAAATTTAGGAATTGATTATTCTTACAAGAAAACAGACGAACGTATTAAACTATATGAGGAAGAGAAGCTACTAAATTTGCCAAATCTGACCGATATAAAGCGTCAATCGCAAGAAGAACTGTGAAGGGAAAAACCTATATGCACATCCAACACAAGAACTTTTCTTGTAATTAATGTGATGAATATGTTTTTAAAGTTATTCTGTCAGACTATGAAGACATTCTATTTTATCATACAGTTAGGACAGGTTCATATGGCATGGACTTTGTAATCGTACACGTACCCCCCCCTCCCCCGGTCAATTTCCATATTTTAGAACAAGATATATACATGTATATGCCAAACTGCATTTTTTAAAAAGCCATTTATAACACTAATTAACACACCTAGTGCGTTTCCAAACTGCATCTAAGCTAATTTGAAAATTACAAAAAATATTGATGGACTTGGGTGTCCAAAGAACATCGTTGTTTGGAATTTTTAAAATAGGTGTGGTGTGTGTTGGAGTTTAAAAAACATGAAACTTCTTTAATAAGATAGTGTTAGAATATTTGAAAAAATGCAGTTTGACTAATGGTAATTTTATTTAAAAATACACCATGTATTTTAACTTTTAAAAAGGGGGATGGGGGTGCTCTGAACGTTTCGTTTATGTCCCAGTAATCTCGCACTTGCTCGCGAGATTTGTGCATTTTCTTACCAATGACGCACAAGAGTCATCAAAGCGCGATAACTCCAACGAGCTGGTAATGAGAAGTATTTCGCCATCTTTACGAACCAAAGGTTTCTGCTTTACACTCTCTATCATATAAATTGTCTACAGTCTTCACAAGAAACTTTTCTGAGTCACTAGCCATTGGGGCTAATAGATTTGACATTTTTACTAGCCCAATGAAAATGTTTACAAAAAAGTCCAGAATTTTCCCCCCTAAAATTTCAAAATTAATCTCTATAGGTTTATTTCACTGGGTGGCAAATCAGTGAAATTAACAATGGAGTGAATATAATACAATTTGTACATGTATATGGAAATGAAAAACTATTAATTCAACAACAAAAAACAAGAAAAAATTTTGTTCAGGGAAAATAAAATAACCAGAAATCTAAGCTATGCAAAGTAGCAGTTCATTGGACGGGCTGAGAAAAATTCAGATCTTCCTCTAGTACATCTACCATAACAACAGCATGAAGATACAAAATTACATGTAGAATATCACAAAAGGTAAAAATTGCAGTGTTTAATCTACATACAGAATTATATTAGAATATCACAAAAGGTAAAATTGCAGCATTTAATCTACATATAGAATTATATGTAGAATACCATCAAGGTAAAAATTGCAGTGTTTAATCTATATACAGAATTATAGGTGGAATACAATCAAGGTAAAAATTGCAGCGTTTAATCTACATGTCTGATGAGATCACAAAAACCGAAGTCCCGTGTCATAGCAGGTGTGGCATGATAAAAGTCCCTCCCTGCTCAAAGGCTGTAAGTGCCAAGCATTGGCCTACACTTTGCAGCCCTTCACCAGTAATGGTGACATCTCCATATGAGTGAAATATTCTCGAGGGGGATGTTAAACAACATACAATCAATCAATCATGTCTATTTCTTCATTCTACTTGAAATAAGACACAGGGTGAACAGGGTTATATTCAACATCAGCAAATGCCCTGAAGGTATAATTAGATACTACATAAAACAACAAAGTTTTTGTCGAATTCATGAAACTTTACCTCAAAATTAACAACACATGCACACTCATCGCCACGTAATTCAGCACTAATTTCTGTTGAGGAACCTTCATATGCAATATTTGGCCAGTATCTGACGACGCCCTCTGGTGACACAGCAATACACGATGCAGACTGTTTGTCGGTCACATTCGGGATGACACATACTCGGTCAGCATTGTGAGCAAGGTCACTTGGGGGCAAGGTCAACTCTTTACAGAAGACGGTCTGAAACATACAAGGCAGGTCAAGCGGTGCTGAATAGGTATGCAGCATCAAAACAATGAACGGTGTTTTACATTAGACAACTTGTATCTTACATCACTCTCTTTATCTGTGTATTATGAAATCAAAATCAATAACTGAAAGTTTGAAGGGATAATAGAGATTGATGATTAATAATTTACAACAATCACTTCATCATTACAAATGAGAAGATGAGCAGCAGGCCACCAGTGAATTTAACAATCTAAAAACACTAACGGTTACCCGAACACTTTGTCCACCCTTGTAGCGCCAGACGAACAGCTTTCTCCCACCCACCAGCCATGCCCATCCAGAAGGGTCAATCTTCACCGTTATTTCTGTGTGTTCTGATCAACAAAAAAACACCAAGGATATCAAATTGCCAGGAAGCACAAAACATTAATTTTGTTTGTCAATGTAGCAGTATTCCTTTTGGTACCTTATCAAGACCTTTACTAAATGCTGGCTAATATTTCAATCAATGATGATGGAGCAAAATGAAAGAAAACGTAAACATTTATTTCTTGTCAAACAATAAACCCAACCTTATGCAATTTAAATTATGTTAACTTTCCATCAGTCATTTAACAGACTCTGTATGGTAATTCAACTAGTGGTGAAAAAGTGCAGGAATCCAACACCACCAGAAATCTAATGTCATATTAGTAACTACTAAACGAATATACAAAATAAAACATTAAATGAAATAAAGCACCGTATAGTCTCAACTCGCTTTGTTAGTGTCATAAGAACTAAGTCGTCAAAACCAATGTTCCCTACACCAGCCTGTCCAGAGTTATCTACCTTTCTCCATCTTGTAATTTTGTTGTTAATTTCACCCAAATTACTGATAATATTTTGATGAATTGCTAGAATTTGTAACAGACTCAGTAAAATTCATATATAACAGATTAAATTTTCAGACTTTCTAGAATTTACAACAAATTAGATTGACAGACTTACTAGAATTTTTTCAAACTCAGTACAATTTATAGATAAAAATCTTAGACTAGCTAGAATCTATAACAGATTAAATTTTCAAACTCATTAGAATTTATAACAAAATGATTATCTAATATTCAGATTCACTAGAATTTATAACATTAAATTTTCAGACTCACTAGAATTTATAACATATCATTAAGAATTCATAACAAATTAGATTTTCAGACTCACTAGAATTTATAACATATTAATATTCAGGTTCACAAGAATTTTCACATGTTGTCAAATCAGCCAGCAGAGTGTATCGAGGAGACTTGAAATTTCAGTGTAAACAAATAGAACAAATTCTACACAAAATAAAACCCACTGTCAGCCAGGGCCAGGGCCTCGGTGATGAGGACTGGGAGGGGGGTTCCTAATCCATCTATCCTGTATCCCTCGGTCTCTTCTATCAGCTGCGACGTTTGTAGTGATCTGTTGGTATGTGCTCTGCATCAAAAGCAACAAGTCATTCAATTGAAACGTAGGTAAATAAACAAGAATTTTTTTAACATCACAAAGGAGGTCATTCAAGATAACCCCTCTCCCCCTGCTCATGGTACTTGACTAATTTTATTCAAACAGGCTCTTTACATTTATAAATCTAATCTACATTGATTTCAGTCCAAAATGACAGTCTCCCTCAGTCATCTCGACAGTCTCCCTCAGTCATCTCGACAGTCTCCCTCAGTCATCTCAGGTCAGCAGGTTGTTTCAAAAAGCTCCAAGTGACCCCCATTCAGAATGATGATTGACTGTATCAATTGATATAGGTTGTTTACTCTCTTGCAGTGTGAACACAACCCCATGAACACTCCTGGACAACTGAGCACCAAAACAACAGGAACGTCGATCTCGAACGCACTTATGGACGTTTATAAAAGGATTAACTCGGAGGTTAATATTGTATGCTTCTGAAGATCTTGAATGTGAAATAAAATATGGTGGTCTCTTTTTCTTTTGTAGGTGTCAGAAATTGAATTGTTTGCAACTGTGATGTGTTTGGTTTGATTAAATACTACTGAATAAAATGAAGATCATTTTATTATATACTGGATGGACTAGTGAAATGCTTTGCGGACTAGTGAACATCAACAGTGACTAGTCTGTATGGACTAGTGCTTGAAAAAGTTAATTTCGAACCCTGAAACCTCCGTAATTTTGACACTGATTTGTAGTTCTCTAGGGAATGGTCGGTCCCAATATTTTCCCAGAGAGCTACAGATCTGCAGCTAACATTTGCCATGCCGACATAGACTTAATTAAATAGGCCTTTTCGACGAGTGGTAAAAACTCAAAATGAGGCTCCACTGATCAGCCCTGTGTTAGCGATAGCTGATCGCCCCCACTTCGCTAAATTGCCAATGGCGAAAGTAAACTGTATGTGGCGAGTTAATTTCATGCCCTACTCACCACTTTGGCGAACGAGATTTTTCTACTTTCAATTCTGTTTTGTACTTCAAATTCCGATTTCGGCTTAAGGGGCCTACGTGGCTAGTGGTTAGAGCATCGTGCTCAAAATCACACGGCCTCTCACCTCTGCTCAGCGTGGGTTCGAATCCTGCTCACGCCGGTAAGTGAGAAAGTTTCCCAGTTTACTTGCGGAAGGTTGGTGGTCTTTTCCCAGCTATATTGTATCT